>NW_006399972.1:720439-741295 GCF_000299155.1 Elephantulus edwardii
CAGCTTGTTGTGATCCACACAGTCAAAAGCCTTTGCATAGTCAAAAAAGCACAGACACATTTTTCTGGTAATCTTTTCTTTCTGCCAAGATCCATCTAACATTAGCTATAATCCCTAGTACCATGACCTCTTCTAAATCCAGCCTGTACATCTGGCAGTTCTCTGTTGACATATTGTTCCAAACGTTTTTGGATAATTTTCAGCAGAATCTTGCTTGCATGTGATATTAATGATATTGTTCGATAAGTTCCACACTCTGTTGGGTCACCTTTCTTTGGAATGGGAACAAATATTGATATTTTCCAGTCAGTGGGGCAGCTGGCTGTTCTCCAGATTTCTTGGCACAACTTAGTTAGCACATCCAGGGCAGTTTCTGTCAGTTGAAATATATGTCAATTGATATGCCAATGGTGATAAAGGAGGAAGTTCAAATTGCTTTGAAGGAATTGGCAAAAAACTAGGCTCCAGGAGTTGATGCATTGATTGACATATTTCAACAAATAGACATGAAGGTTTTCTCAGTCAAGCTTCTCAAATTATATGTTCATCATACAGATTGAATAGGTATGAAGAAAGGATTCAACTGTGCTACATATCATCTTACTTTAAATTATGTTACCTTGTTCTGTTTAGATAATTACTTCTTGGTCTATGTATAGATTTCACAAAAGCACAGTAAAGTTCTCCGAGATTCTCATTTTTTTTCAGTGTTAGATATAACTTGTTATGGTCCATATCTTACTTAATGTCTTTTCATTATAAATAAAACATAAGTAAATATTTTTCTTGTGTTCTCTATTTTCAGCCAGCATCTACCTGGCATTGGTAATGATATTGGGCCATGGCCTCTTCTGAATTCAGCTTGACTTTCTATGGGGAAGTAAGGAAGATTAACAGAATACTTCAAAGGTCAGCTCAAAAACACAAAGCAAAGTACTATAAAAAATTTGCAAAGAACTGCCAAAAGAAAACCAAAAGAGAAAAACAAGCTCAACCTTTCTCAAACTTAAAGAATTGAATAACGAAGTTCAATATTGAAGGATTCTATGGACAAAATCTTGAATGATACATAAAGCATCAGAAAAAGACAGAATAATACACAGTCACTGTACCAAAGAGAATTGTTGACACTAAACCATTCCAAAAAATAACGTATGATCCAACTTCAATGGTAATGGAGGAAGTAGGTAAAGTTACACTGAAGGCATTGGCAAGAAATAAGGAACTGATGAAATACTCCATCAAGAAATTTGGAAGACAGTTACCTTATCTACTTACTGGAAGAGATCCATATTTGTCTTTATCCACCAAAAAAGTAATACAACTGAATGGGAACATTATCAACTAATCTCACATAGAAGCATAATCTTGCTGAAGACTGAACAATGGCTGGAACAGTACACTAAAAGGATACTTCCAGAAATTCAACCTAGATACAGAAGAAGTTATGGCACAGCAGAATAATTGCTTATGCCAGATAGATAGATCTTGGCTGAAAGCAAAGAATGCCAGAAAGATGCTTCTTCTTGTTGTTGTAGTTAAGTTCTGTAGAGTCATAGACAAGCCATAGTGACCCTATGAAAGAAAGTCTGGAACAAAAATCTTTTATCTTTTCTCCAAGTTCATAGAGTTTTTGGAGGCAAGCTTTTCTGGAAGTGGATGTCACTCCAAGTTTGTTTAATTCAGAAAATCCACAAAATCCAGGCCCAAGGGCCACAGGCCCGAAGGCCCAAAAACCTTTTTAAATATGAGACCAAATCAGATCAGCTCACACCCTCATGCAATCAGTACCTACATGCTAGTCTCAAACCAGGAAATACACCTTTGCACTTGTGTTTTATTGAGTGTGTGGATTTAGCAAAGACATTTGCTTGTATGGATCATAACAAATTATGGCTAACGTTAAGAAGTGGAATCTCAGAACACTTAATTATGCTCAGCACAACAGACCAAGAAACAATTCTACGAACAGAAAAAGGAAGCACTGCATGACTTAAATAAGTAAAGATGTCTCAGAATTGTGTCCTTTCTCCATAAGTAGTCAATCTATATGTTGGACAAATCATTAGAGAAACTGTACTATTCATGGAAGGACATGGCATCAGGACTGGAGTAAGATTCATAAAAACCTGTACTATGCATCTGATACCATCTTGCTTACAAAAGGTAAAGAACACTTTAAGCAGTTATTGAAGATTACAGGCTAAAACTGTCAATATGGATTACATTTCAACATAAAGAAAACAAAAATCGAAGTTATCAATTATTTCATTTTACTTAAATCCACAGTTGTAGCAGCAGTAAAAAAAATATATATATAATCATAATCAATAGCCATAGCACCAGCTTTCAAAAGTAAAAAGACATTTTGCCTTTGGAAAAGCTTCTGTCAAAGACCTCTCCAAAATTCAAAAGAGCAAGGACATCAGTGTAAAGACAAGGGTGCACCTGATCCAAGTCATAATAGTCTCAATTGCTTCCTATGTATCTCAAAGTTGGACAATAAATAAGAATAACATGACAAGAATTGATACCTTTGAATTATGGTGTTGGAGAAGACTATTGAATATGCCATTGAAAAATAAATTTGTCTTGAAGGAAGTGACACCAAAATCCTTCTTAGAGGCAAGGATAGTGAAACCACATCTGACTCACTTTGGGCATATTTTCAGGAGGAACCAGTTTCTGAAGAGAGACATCATTTTAGGAAAGGGAGAGGTCAGTGCAGAGAGAAAGTCTTTCCAGGAGATGGATTGACACAGTACTGCCACAAACAGCTTGAGCAGGAGAGATATCATGAGCATAGGACAGTATAAGACAAAGTTTAGATCTGTGTTGTTAGGGACACTATGAGTCACAGATGACTGAGTGGTACCTAATAATAACTATCACACATTCTTCTGACTTCTAAAAATGTTTTTAAATAAAAAAACCTCAAACTCACTACGCTTGGTTGGTTTTGACTCATAGTAACTGTTGATATGATGGCTTAGTTCTCGAGTCTTCTGTGTTTCTGTGATGCTTAATGCCTCATGCTGCCTCTGGTCTCTTATGCTGCAGCCAGCTCTCTTGAGTTTGGGAGTCTCTAAGTCCATATTTCTGGTACTAATGTTAGGGAAGTGTTTTTATCCCAGATTGTTTTGAGAATAAGTCTTTTGCCTTGAGCTTCTGCTTCATGACTGAATTATTGTGACATAGTGCCTCTTCTCTTGCAAAAACTGAGAAGTATCTGAAACACTTGCTTCAGAGGGTCACGCACTGTAACCTTCCATATGAACTGACGCTCAATGTCAAGAAAACAGAGGTTTTAACCATTGGGTCAATTAGCAGCATCATGATAGATGGTGAAGAGATTTAGACTGTTGACAACTTCAGATTGCTTGGCTCTACAATCAACACTTGGTACCAGGAGCCAGGAAATCAAAAGACGAATTGCATTGGAAAAGTCTGCTCTCAGGGACATCTATAGAATACTTAAGAGCAACAGTGTCATCCTGGAGACCAAGGTGCATCTAACTGAGGCCATGGTTTTAGCAATTATTTGCTATACATCAGAAAACTGGACAATGACTAGGGATGATAGAAGGAGAAGTGATGCTTTGAGTTGTGGTTCTGGAGAGGAGTACTGAATATACCACGGACTGCCAAGAGACCTAACCAATTTATCCTAGAGAGGGTGAAACCAGGCTGCTCCTTGGAAGCAAGGATTCTGTAGGTCTGTCTGACATATTCTGGATATGTTGCAAGGAGGGACCTGTCCTTGGAGAGGGACATTATGTTTGGAAGGGTCAAGGGATGAAGCAGGAAGACCTCGGATAAGATGGATTGACTCAGTGACTGGGGTAATGGGAGTAGGTGTGTCAGAAACAATGAAGTTGGCTCAGGAAAGAGCAGGGTAATAGGGTTGTTATACATACAGAGTCTTTATGACACATAACAACGAAAACAACATTGTAACTGTCCATTGGATTTCCAAGTCTTTCATTTACAAATCATAACAAGAAGGAACTACCAATCTTTTCCCTCAGACCTACTGGTGGATATGAACCACCAGTAGATTTTAACCCCTGGAGACACATAGTAGTGTGACTCATTATAGAACTCCCTAAAGATACAAAAATAGACAAAAACCACAAAACAATTGCTTGCCTAAAAGTAACAGAAACAGAATGCACTACAATCTCAAAGTCACATGGTTCAAATCCACCAGCTGCAGTGAGGAAGAAGGATGGATAGTCTCCTCCCTTGCGATTAATTGCCTCTGAAAAATCCACTGGAGGGTCAGTTATGGGTCGATTCCAACTCGATGGTACTCAACAACAACAAAAGCATTTTAAAATTATTGACTTAGTTTAAAAAAAACCCACAAAAATATCGCCTTCCTGTAGAGTTACTCTTGACTCATAGCATTAGTAAAAGAGAGGAAGAACGACCCTCTCTTATGAAAAATATTTTCATTTTAATAAATTAACTTTTAAGCTAAATATCTAAAAACTCATCACTGACTTTAAGAACCAACTCCTATCTGACACTCCAATGGGTTTCTGAGGCTGTAAATTTCACCGGAGGATATTACACATTATTTTCCCAATGAGCTGCTGGTAGATTCCAACCACCTTTTTTTGGCAAAGCAACTTTTTATTTACCAGGCCACCAGAGCTCCCTATGCCCCTGTAGTCCCCTCACCATGACTCCCTAATTTAAATAAGCCCCCATTTTCTTCCTTCTGTGTATTTTAAAGGACTTTAAAGACTATGAATATGAAAGAAGACAGTCACTTCTTTTCCCCAAGTATCGCCCTTTTGTGCAATTTATTACCTCTAGAAACCCATTAAATGGTCAGCTCCCAACTTGATGGCACACAACAAGAAAGCCTAAGAGCTCTCTTACCTAAAAATGTCTAATTTTCTTCATTTTAGGTGCCTTTATGGGTAATGACTTTTTTTTAGAATTCACTGTTTACACCGATTATAAATTTTATTTTCTATTTCATGTTCAAATTGTCACAGCTTAGTCAGTGGGAGTTCTTTTTCAGTTGGCTTCTAGGTCTTGTCAACACTATATTAGAAAGTTTAAAACATTACTTTCTGGCAACATAGGTTTCTAGTTTTTGCTTTAATTATCTCCCTTCTCCTCCTAAAAACTCTGGTATTTTCAGCTAAATTTATCATTCCTCTAAGATAACCCTACCTGAAATGTTAACTCTTCACAATAACTGTAAGGTGTGTGGGGAGGCGGGGAGACAAAAATAAAAACAAAAAACCCTCCCAAACCTATAACTGACCCTTTTGCTTTTCTGATTAATCAAGTAATTTTGTACACATTTTTGTGAAAATTTATGTAAAAATCTTATTTTTCAAATCTATCTGTTACAACTTTCCTTCTCACCACTGGACCATTCGGCAACATCAGGATAGATGGTGAAGAGATTGAGATTGTTCACAGCTTTAGTTTGCTTAGCTCCACAGTCTTGTCACCAGCAGCCAGGAAATTAAAAGACATATTGTGATGGGAAAGTCTGCTATTAGAGACCTCTCCAAAGTGCTGAGGAGCAATAGTGTCATTCTGGAGACTAAGGTGTGCCTGATACAGGACATGGACTTTGCAATCACTTGCTCTGCTCCAGAGAGCTGTACAATGACTAGGGAGGATAGAAGCAGAATTGATGCCTTTGAGCAATGGTGCTGGAGAAGAGTACCATGAATGTACCATGGACTGCAGAGAAAACAAACAGGTTCATACTGGAGAGGGTGAAGCCAGGCTACTCCTTAGAGGCAAGGATTCTGAGGCTTTGTCGACATACTTTGGACAGTTTTTAAGGAGGGACCTTGGAGAAGGACGCCATGCTTGGGAAGGTAGAGGGACAGCCCAGGAGGGGAAGACCCTCTAGGAGGTAGATTGATTCAGTGACTGAGGTAATCGAGGTGGGTGTGTCGGAGACAGTAAGAGTGGAGCAGGACAGAGTAAGGTTTAGGATTTGTACATAGGGTCACTATGAGTTGCAAGCAACGTGACTGCACACAACAACAGCAATTACCTGTAAAAACTAAACCACCACTATTTCATGTAATTTGTGGTATTTTTGCTTATTTTACATGCATTTGTCTCATTACTAATGTCCCATTTCAGCCCCAATGCTTGCAATTATTTATAGCAAGTGTATTTGTTATTTTAACTTCCTAAATACCATGCCTCTGTAAATTCTATGAACTTTAATAAATGTCGATAGTTGTAGAGGGCTTCAGGCCTTTTGTTCATAGCGTCACTATGAGTCGTGCTCAACTTGAAGGCAATCAACAACCACCATATTTATAGAGGTATGTTTCTTTCAGCTTACATTATATTTATTAAACCTCTGTAATCAGCTTTCTTCTGGTATTCTCCGCTTTCAGACAAGATTCATGTTATCAGGTAGGGCCAGTACTTGGAGAAGGGCAACACGTATAGAAAAGTAAAGGATTAGCACAATAGAGGGAGATCCTGGATGAGATGGATTCACAAAGTGACGGGCATTGGGATCTGTTGTGTCAGAGATGGTAAGACTGGCTCAGGATAGTCAACTCAATGACACATAACTACTACAACAATAATCTACTTTTTTAAAATAACAGTTTTTATTTTAATTGCGATTTTTAATGAAAGTTTACAGGAAAATGATATTTTTGTTCATTCATTGTTGCACATTTTTACCCTCTCTCCCTCCAGTTCATTGTTTTTAAGGGTTTTTAAAAAATATTCATTCATTGCTGTGCAATTACGTTCTTCCCACTCTTTCCCCCCAGTGCTCTTTACAAAGTACCTCATATTCTGGGCTATTGTAGTACATATAATGTCTAATCATATGTTCCTTTTAAACAATTCTTTCTTTCATCTAGTCCAGTGCAATGTTCATTATCTACCTGCTCTTATCCTATTCTCCTTTAAAACCCTCATGTCAGACCTATTTTATGACAGTGGTGTTATGCAATATTTATCCTTTTATGACTGAGATATTTCACTCTGAATAGTGTCCTGCAGGATCACCCTTGTTGAATAAAGTTTATGAGTTAACGAGGACCAGCCTCGTTGTATCGAACAGTTCCTCTGAGAGAAGGGACACGGATTAAAAATGAAGACACAGGCTACCAGCTGATGGCGGATAGCAAAGTTTATTGTTGTACTGACAATACATTTGTTTTTATTTATGAGCCACCTGCTAGCAAGGCTTCCAATTAGCAAGCAAGGCCATCAGAATAGAGTCTTTAGGGAGGGACATACCATTCTGCATATCCCTCCTTGGTCTTGGTGTTCAAGGAACAGTAAAACTTGTTTTTGCTCCCCTTCAAACATCTGCACATTTGAACCTGGCATAAAATGACTACTTGTATAAAACGGCTGCAGTATGTCTTGCAACAATGAGTTTATATTTTTCAGTGCTGCATAATATTCCATTGTATGAATATACCATAGTTTTTCTATCTATTCATTTGTTAATGAGCACTTGGTTGCTTCCATCTCTTTGCTATTTTAAATATGCATCTATTTGGATGGTGGGTTTGGTTTCTTTAGGGTATATTCCCAGTAGTGGAATTTTTGGGTCAAATGATATTTCTATTTCTAATTTTTTGAGGAAGCACCAAACTGCCTTCCATAGTGGTTATACCATCTTATATTCCCAACAGCAGTGAATAAGGTTTCTAATCCCTCCACAACCTTACCAGCATTTACTGTTTGCTGCTCTGATGAAATAGTAAACTATTGTTGCTTGGATGAGATGATATCTCATAGTTATTTTTATTTGCAAATTTCT
Source organism: Elephantulus edwardii (assembly GCF_000299155.1). Lineage (NCBI taxonomy): Eukaryota > Metazoa > Chordata > Mammalia > Macroscelidea > Macroscelididae > Elephantulus > Elephantulus edwardii. Next base: position 728,229 of record NW_006399972.1, read on the forward strand.
GATAGCTAGTGATTTTGAACATTTCTTCATGTGTTTGTTCACCATTTGAATATCTTCTTTGGGGAAGTATCTATTCATATCCTGTGCCCATTTTGCAATTGGGTTCTTTACCTTTTCTTACTGTGGTGCTGGAGTATTCTATAAATTTTGGATGAGTCCTTTATCATATATGTCATTATCAAATATTTTTTCCCAGTCTGTGGCTTTCCTCTTTACCCTGTTGGAGAAGTATTTTGATGTGCATAGGGATTTGATTTTTAGAAGGTCCCATTCATCTATTTTTTTTTCTTGCCCGGTTGTAGGATTTTCATTATGCTTGGAAGACCGTTCATTCCATGGATTAGGACTTCTAGAGTTCTTTCAAGTTTTTCTCTGATGAAGTTTATAGTTTGTGGTTTTACTAGTAGGTCCTTGATCCAATTTGAGTTGGTTTTTGTGTATAGTGTGAGATATGGGTCTTGCTTGAGTTTTCTACCAATTGTTTTCCAATTTTGCCAACACCATTTGTTAAAAAGGCTGTTGTTTCCCCACTTATCTAATTTCATCTCTTTGTCAAAAACCAGTTGAACATAGATAGATGAGATTATTTCTGGGCGCTCAATTCTATTCCATTCATCTATGTGTCTGTCACTGCACCAGTACCACACTGTCTCGATCACTATGACTGAGTAGTAGGGTTTGAAATCAGGAGCGTCATGCCTCCAACAGTGTTTTACTTTTTTATAAATGCTTTACTTATTTGTGGTCTCTTTCTAGTCAAAATAAAATTGGAAATAATGCCTTTGGTAGAATCATCATTATCACGATATTGAGTCTTCCAGCTATTTTAACTGTAAAAGGAAGAATTTTAATCCAATTTCTAGACAAATAAGAATAATTTAGTTGAGGATCTGTGTGGATTATGTGGTGGTTGTTGTTGGTTTTTTAATTTATTTAAGCCTCTTTATTCAAGACCTCCTGGAGGACCCTTATAAATAAACGTTGGGCCCAGGGGATTATATTTTAATCCCTTGTTACTGTATTTTGGAGAAACATTCATTTAAGTCATATAGCACTTGGTCAATTTGCTGTGCTGAGGCAATCTAGCTTTGCTGTGACAATGAACCATGTGCCACTGGTGTCTCAAATCCTGTAATGGAACAACTGTGCCATAGGCGTGCCAAACACCATCATGGCTACCTATCATGGGCAGTGTTTGGTGGAGCTCTCAGCTTGACTAAGGTTTGGAAGTAAGAGTAGCATCCATTTCCTTAACCAAAAGGCTCTGGAAACTCCACGAACTTAGAGAAATGATGATTGTTATAGAAAGGCTTCAGCTTCACACCTTTCTTCATAGGGTTGCTATGAGTCATGCTCGACTCAACGGCAATCAACAACAAACAACATCCCTCTCAAAGGAGCTCTGATGACTTAGTGGTAAAAAATTACACCTCAAGTGTATCACTAGGCATTGAAATCCACCAGCTGGTCCTCAAGCGAAGGATAAGCAATCTTCTTCCCTGAGATTTACTGCCTCTGAAAACTCACTGGAAGTTCAGTCATATGTCATTCTGACTATATGGTACAATATCCTTCCCAGCACAGAGACAAAAATGTAAATCTTCTTAGTTTATTTTTTTTAATTCAAGTAAGAAAAGCATCATCTCAATAAAGAATAAGACAAAACATTTTTTAGTCTTTCCTTCTGAAGAAACTTAAAATACCACACTATAGAGAAAGAAATTAATCATGGAATTTTAGTATCTAAACATTCACTGAAAACTATTTTTAGATCTCTTTTTCTACATTTATATGGCCAAATGTTACCTAGTCCCTCTAGACTAATTGAAACTGACACATTCAACTTTATGAATACCCAAATTGGAAAAAACGGCTCCAAGGATAAAGTAGCAATATTCAATTAAAAATGCCTGATTGTTAGATAAAATGATACTGATGATATTGCCTCTAAGACTCAAATTAATTATGGAAGGTAATTATTTCTCTACTATTTAAAACTGTCTCTTGTGATTTATTGGACCTCTCTTGAATCCCTTGGCTATATAAAATTGTGATTTTTTCAAAGATAATTAGAAGTTATATTTCTTTTTTTGAATGGAACTTATTTAAGAGGTTTAAGAATAAAACCACTAAGATATTGCATCTTGATACACGAGTTACTATAATCTGTCTTTACTTTCACCAGAATTTAGCTGCATGGAGGGTTCCCATTTTTCGGCAAACCATTCAGATAGCTATAGTTTCAAGGCCAAAATAATGATTTTGGGAGAATCTCACATTGTTATAATTTGTCCTTTAAACATTGCCATGTAGAACAATATTCATCATATGGGGGGGGGGAATGACTCTACATTAAAAGACAAGACTTCTTGACTTTTTTTACATTAGTTCCATTGGTAAAATTCAAAATAAGATATTTTGTTAAAATACAATATTATTTTTGTCCTGACACACTATATAACTTAAAAAATAGATTGTTTTGTACAGACTAATTTCAATTGTTTGGTGGTAGGCAAAGCTAGGACTGTGTTGAGAAGTATTCTGAGGAATGGCCTCTATTTCAGAGGTTGTGTGCAATCTAGTTGTGTACAGCATAGTCATAATTATAATTTAAGAATTAAAGTTATATTTTTTTATCATCTTGCATGGCTTAAAGACAAGGAAAACTGTGTTTCGTGGTTGTATCCATTCTCCATACCTGTTCTGTGTGCTGAGCAAATCATTCCAGAAACTAGACTAAATATAAAAGAAAATTGTATCAGGAATAGGGGAAGACTCATCAACAACCAGTATTTTGCAGATGACAAAACCATGTATGCTCAAAGTGAGGAAGACTTTAAGAGCTTGCTGCCGAAGATCAAAGACTTCAGCCTTTAATATACATTCTATTTCAACATCATGAAAACAAAATACCCTCAGTATTGGATGAATATTAAACATCCTAATAGATGGGGGAAACTTTGCAGTTTAATTATTTCATTATTATTAGTTTAATTAATTAATTAATTAGTGTTAATTATTTCATTTAACTTGATTCTGTAATAAACATAGTAGCAGCAGGATGAAATAAAAAGATATGTCACATTGGGGAAATCTATTATGAAGTAGTAAATATTAAGTATTAATTTAAATAAATTAAATATTACTAATAAATAGTAAATATTACTTTAATAAAAAGTAAGGATGTCACTTTAAAGGCTAAGGTGAACCTAATTCAAGCTATGGTATTCTCAATTGCTTCCTGTGCATCTGAAAGTGGACAATGAATAAAGATAATAGAAAATTTGATGCCATAGATCTATTGGAGAGGAGAACTAAATATTTTTTGAACTGCCAAAAGAATTACTAAATCCATCTTGGAGAAAGTGCAGCCAGGATGTCCCTTAAAAACAAGGAAGGTGAAAATTTGTCTTACTTATTTTGCACTGCTATCAGGAGAGAGCAGTCCTTCGAAAAGGCATCATGCTGGAAAAATTCGAGAGTCTTAGAGAAAAGATAAAGACCCTCAGTAAGATAAATTGGCACAGTGACTGTAACAAGTATATCAAAGATCATGCCAATTGTGGAGAACAGGGCAAGGCTCAGAATATCTGCTGTTCAGAGGGTCACAAAGAGTTATAGTTGAGTTGATGGCACCTAATAACATCTCACACAGAATCAGAAAGAGATATTGTTCTAACTCTCAAAATTCTTGTTGTCATTAAATTAGGATGCACTCATACCTGATGCTGCAGTATTATTTCCATCACTGTAAGACACAGAGGAGGAAATTGTTCATCTTTCTCCCTTGGAGATGCTGGTGAATTCAAATCTCCAGAGAGGCTTGGCTTACGGATTAGTGACCTTATGAATTATGCCACCAGGGCTCTAACTTTTAAAAAGATTAAAGAATGAATGTTCTTTCTTAATTTGAATTGATAGCCCAACAATTAATCCAAATATCAACAAAAATTAAGAAAAGGAATGCTTCTCTAAATATTTTAATCTGCCAGGGTGGTTTTCCTTTCCAAAGAATACTCTCTCCTAGTAACACATAAGATATGAAATTTTGTCATCTTTGCCTCTAAAGATCAATCTGGCTGCACTTTCTTCAAAATGTATCTGTTCTTTGGGCAGAACATATGATATTCAGTATTGTTCTCCAATACCACAATTCAATGGCATCAATTTTCTTTGTCCTCCTTATTCATTATCCAGCTCTTTTGGTAGTAAGTGATTGAAAGGACTATGGACTGAATCAGGAGCACATTAGTCTTCAAATTGACGTCACTGTTCTTCAGTATTTTGAAGTGAGCTCTGAAAGTGAACTTTCAAATGCAATACATTTCCTGTTCTTTTGACTGCTAGTACTAGTACCAAGGGTGTTAATTATTCACTCATACAAGATAAAATCATTGATAACTGCAAAAAGCGTTCTCCATCTATCATGATCTTGCTTACTGGCCCAGTAAGTCGTGGGGATGTTTTTCACCCTGATGTTGAAATTTAATCTGTATTGAAGGTTGTACTCCTCAACCTTTCTAATTTTAAACCATGTCGTGTTCCTTTGTGCCATTCAAACAACAGCAGCTTTATCTACGTATAGATTTTGCATAAGCACAAGTGTTCTTGAATTCCCATTCTTCTCAATAGTAGCAGTAGTTTATTATGATCCACACAGTCAGATGACTTTGCATAGCCAATAAAGCACAAATAGGCATTCTTCTAGTATTCTCTGCTTTCAGTCAGGACTCATCTGATACCAGCAATGATATCCCTGATGTCACAGACTCTTCTAAAGCCCTCTTGAGAGAGCTCTGCTGGCCTAGTCTGTAGAGAGCTGCACTGCAAACCTAAATCCCACTTTCTGGCATCTTTGTCACTGTACTGTTTTTTGTTTGGTTTCGGTTTTTTTAAATTTCATATTTTTCAATTTACTGTTACACTTATTTTTTATGATCTTCAGCAATATACTGATGTGCTCATTAGCATTTGATATAATAAAACTAAGTTTTTATAGTATCCACTCACACGTAGTTCAATTTAGTTGAGACAAAAGTCATTGTCTATGATGATACTTTTTAAATTTAAAAAATTGATTGCCTCTGGAAACTCTATGAACAGTGCTCAGGTCTTTCATTCATAGGATCTCTATGAGTCATCTATGACTCAACAGTACTTAAAAACAACAACAATGATGAATCTTTCTGCTTTCAAATGTCGTTAAAAACAGGAAACAATCTAGGCACAATATTTACCTTTCAAAGCACTCTCATATACCAGAAAGTGAATAAGTACCTCTTCATCACCCTTCTATAAATCTGTCATAATGCAGTGACTTGTATCTTGTAATGTTAGAAACTATGCTAGCAATACTTCAAATACCAGAAGGAAAAGTTTCAGTGGAGCTTGCAGAGACTAAACCCAAAACTAGGAAGTAAGACTCGACAATGCGCTTTGTAAATGAACCAGTGAAAACTCTATGAATACAAAAGACTTGGGAAAAAGCAAGGTCTCAAGAATTCATGGTATACCAATTGAAATATTTCAACAAACAGAGGCTTCCCTAGATGTGTTCACCAAGCTGTTCCAAGGCATTTGTAGGACAGCCACCTGGCCAACTGACTGGAAGTGATCTATATTTGTTCCCATTCAAAAGAAAGGGGACCTGACAGAATGCGGAAGTTATCAAGCAGTATCATTGATATCATATGCAAGCAAGACTCTTCTAAAAATTGTCCAAAAACAACTGGAATAGCACCTCAACATAGAATTGCCAGAAATGCAGGCTGGGTTTAGAAGAGGGCCTGGTAGTAGGGATATTATAGCTAAGGTTAGATGGACCTTTGTCAAAAACAGGGAGTACCAGAGGAATGTCTATCTGTGTTTCATGCAAAGGCATTTGATTGTATGGATCACAATAAACTGTGACTAACTCTGAGAAGAATTGGAATTCCAGAACACTTGATTGTGCTTATACAAAACCTATACTTGGACCAGGAGGCAGTCATCAGAACAGAGCAAGAAAACACTGCATGGTTCAAAATTTGGAAGGGTGTATGCCAGGGATGTGTCTTATCTCCATACCTTTTCAATCTATATGTAGAACAGATCATTCGAGAGACTGGGCTCTATGAGGAGAAATGTGGCATCACAATTGAAGAAAGACTCATCAACAATTTGGATTATTCAGATGACACAACCTTTCTTGCTGAAACTGAGGAGGACCTGAATGCTTACTGCAGAAGGTCAAGGACTGCAGCCTTTTAGTATGCTTTGAAGCTCAACATCAAGAAAACAAAGATTCTTACCACTGGGCCAATTGTCAGCATAATAATAGTTGGTGAAAAGATTGAGATTGTTAACAGCTTTAGTTTGCTTGGCTCCACAATCAACACTCTTGGTACCACCAGCCAGAAAATTAAAAGACACATTGCATTGGGAAAGTCTGCTGTCAGAGACTTCTCCGAAGTACTAAAGAGCAATGATGTCAGTCTGGAGATTAAGGTGTGCCTGATTCAGGCCATAGTCTTTGCAATTACTTGCTATGCATCACAAAGCTGGGCAATGACTAGGGATGACTGAAGGAGAGTTGATGCCTTTGAGCTGAGGTGATTGAGAAGAGTATTGAATATACCATGGACTGCTAGAGAACAAACAGATTTGTCCTGGAGAGGGTGACAAAATGCTGCTCCTTGAAGGCAAGGATTCTGAAGCTTTATCTGACATACTTTGGACATGTTGTAAGGAGGGACTAATCCTTGGATAGGGGCATCATGCTTGGTAGGGTGGAGGGACAAGAGAGGAAGGCCCTCAATTAGGTGGATTGATTTAGTTACTGGGGTAACGGAGGTAGGTGTGTCAGAGACAATAAGATTTGGCACAGGATAGAGCAGGGTTTAGGGCTCTTGTACATAGGGTCATTATGGGTCACAGGTGACTTGATGACACATCACAACCACAACAACAATATTAACATATAACAACATGCTAGAAGATTATCTGCATAGGTTGGAATGACACAATGGACTTAGCATTTCTGTAGTAATGAGAGTAGCATGGGGCCAGGAAACTTTGTTTTCTATTGTAAACAGAATATTAAATCAGAGTTGACTCAAAGGCAAGTAACAGTTACAACAAAAATAAGTAATTTGAGTAATGATCTTAGTAATAACAAGACATTAAGTAGCTGAATGGGAGATTACAAAAGGCTGTGGACAAGACAAAGTAAAGTATTATAATGTGCAAAGAGCTGGAGTCAGAAAATTAAAGGGACCGAACTCATTCAGCATTTCTTTTTCAAATTTTTCTTTTATTTTATTAATATTGGTGAAAGTTTACAGAGATTTTGGATTTCCATTCACTCATTTTTGTATTTTTTTCCCTACACATCCCTCCCCCTCTGTTAGCTCTTCTCTTTGAAAAGTAAAAGAAAAATGTCTTCATTGGTATACAATCCACCCCCCCTCCCCCCAGGTACTCCACTATGCAACCTTCATTCTAGACTCTTGTCATAACCATACTACCTAATCATATATCGCCTTTAAACAGTTCTCTCCCTCATCTGTTTCAATGCAGTATACATAATTTATCCGATTTTTCTCAGTCTCACTCGAACCCTGATGTCAATCCCATTCTACAATAGTGGCACAATGCAGTATTTGTCCTTTCATGACTGAGATATTTTACTCAGCATAATGTCCTTCAGGGTCACCCATTTTGATTAATATTGCATGAGTTCCTTGTTTTTTAATGTAGTGTAGTATTCCATTGTGTGACTATACCAGGGCTTCTCTGTCAGTTCGTTTGTTGATGGTCACGAAGGTTGTTTCCAACTCTTTGCTATTGTGGACAAAGCCACAATAAACATGGGTGTGCATATATTTCTTAAGCTCAAGGAACTGAAAAAATTCAAGTCTCAAGTTGCAATACTTAAGAATGCTTTGGGTAGAATATTAAGTAATCTTGAAAGTACTAAAAGAAGATTGAAAGAGTATACAGAGCCATTATATCAGAAGGAATTGGCACACACAGAAGAATTTAATGAAACAACATATAAGCGAGAGCCTATAGTGATGAAGGAAGACGTTCAGACTGCTTTGAAAGAATTAGCTTAGAATAAGGCCCCAGTAATTGATGGTATACCAATTGACACAATTGAACTAACAGATGCTCACCAAGTTGTGCCAAGAAATCTGGAGATTTGGTCAACTGACTGGAAGAGATCTATATTTGTTCCCATTCCAAAGAAAGGTGATCCCACAGAGTGAGAAATTATTGAGCAATATCATTAATATCACATGCAAGCAAAATTCTGCTGAAGAATATCCAAAAATGACTAGAACAGCACATCAAAAGAGTACTACCAGAAGTGCAGGCCGGGTTTAGATGGGTCGTGGTACTAGGGACATTTTAGCTAATGTTAGATGGATCTTGGATGAAAACAAGGAGTACCAGAAGAATGTCTATCTTTGTTTCATTGATTATGCAAAGGCATTTCACTGTATCATAACAAACTGTGGCTAAACCTGCTAGCTGAGACTGAGTAGGACCTGAAACACTTGCTGTGGAAGGCCAGGGACTGCAGTCCTCAGTACGGATTTAGGCTCAATACTAAGAAAACAAAGATTCTCACCACTGGGTCAATTGGCAGCTTCAAGATGAATGGTGAAAAGACCGAGATTGTTCACAATTTGGGTTTGCTTGACTCCACAGTCAACACTCTTGCCACCAGAAGCCAGGAAATTAAAAGACGTGTTGTCATGGGAAAGTGTATGGTTAGAGACCTCTCTAAAGTACTGAAGTGCAACGATGTCAGTCGGGAGACTAAGGTGTGCTTGATACATGCCATGGTCTTTGCAATCACTTGATATGCATGAGAAAGCTGGACAATGACTAGGGATGACAGAAGGAGAACTGATGCCTTTGAGCTGTGGTGTTGAAGAAGAGTGCTGAATATACCATGAATTTCTAAGAAACCAAACCCTGGAGAGGGTGGAACTGGGCTGCTCCTTAGGGGCAAGGATTCTGAAGCTTCATCTGACATACTTTGGACATGTTGCAAGGAGGGACCAGTCCTTGGAGAGGGACATCATGCTTGGGAGGGACAGCACTGGAGAGGAAGACCCTCAATGAGACAGATGTATTCAGTGACTGAGGTAATGGGGGTAGGTGTGTCAGAGATGATGAGATTGTCACAGGATAGGGCAGAGTTCAGGGCTGTTGTACATAGGGTCACTATGAGTCACAGGCAACTGGCCAGCACATAACAACAACAACAACAACAACAGTTATTTTCTACCATTGAAAAACACATTTTAAAATTCCACATTACCATCAATTCAACCTAATTCATACGATGCTGTAAGACTTTCCCCTAAGTTTCCAATGCTGGAATATCTATAGGAGGAGATTCCAGAACTTTCTTCAATGAAGATTCAGGGTATTTCTAATAGTCAAGGCCACCTTTTGATTAGTTGCCAAGTGTTTTCATAGTCAAAAAGAGCATTTTGATATTTATTGTGAAGTACAAAGCTGTGAGTGACAGGATACTATACATACTCATTTAAGGAAGGCCTGTTAATACAAGCATCATCCACACTACTATCTTACTATCAACTATCATACACACTAAGCACTAAAAACAAGTATGAAGAAATTGAGAACTTCTAACAAATCCAAAATAACCAAACTATAACCTTGAGTCTGCCTTAACTGAATTAAAAAATTAGCTTAAGAACAGGTTTGATATGCAGAACTGCCCCCCCTCACCTCTGGCTCTGCTTTTGGCCCTCGAGTCTATGGCTCTCAGGCTGTAGGGATTGGACAGCCCCAAGCACCTTGAAGAACTTTACTTCCACACTCCGCTACATTCCAGGAGCCAGTTGCCTGTCGCACAATCATATTAACAGCATTGTCTTGATAAAAATGTCCAACACTATCATTCAGAATCCAGTGATGACATCATTCTCCCCAGGGATATCATCTTGTGTTGCCAGCTATGTGCCTTAATGGGGAGGCCTAATGAACAATCATTCACAGGAATGTTGTCTTGGAGCAGAAGAAAGAGAGACAAAGTCTTTCCTGTAAAACATCAGGGAGAGTAGTGAAAAGAGTCAGGGAACCTGGTCACATCACTCCACAGATTAAGGAGGGCAAGAGACTTCAAGAAAGAGCATAGCAATCAGAAAACAATAAGCCTTTTATAGAAGAGGATTTAACTACTGGCCAGAGGGGAAGGAACAGAAGCAATTGCCCACCTCCTCCACCACCAGATCCAGGAAACTTTGCCAAAGAACCAGAAAGGAAAGACTATAGTCAGGGTGAGTTGGCCTCCCCCTCCCTAAAAGAGTGTTAAGATTCCCAACCAAAGGAAGTTCTTCTGTGACCCAAGAGATCTGAGAGAAATCTGAGTAGGGTGAGCTGTCATTTCCTCTTCTAGAGATGTGGGCTGTCCAGCCAAGGTAGACAGACCAAGGACCTGTTAGGGCACCAAACAAGAAAAACCTCTATCACAGTAATGACATGGAAGAAACAGACTGCATTACAGTCTATACAAAACCAAGACAAGATTTCACCCACAAAAAGTGATCAAAACACAGAATCGATGGATTTCTTAAAGTTTAAAATTTGGTGTAACTCTCTGACACAGAATGCTAAAGATAATGATTGAATATTTTCAATAGGTGGAGGGGAAAAAAATACCCTCAAAGAATTGCAGGATATTTATTACAAGCAAAAGCCAAGAGGAATTTAAAAAACCAATTCAAGAAAAGGCAGATTTAAAAAATGGGGTTTTAGAAACCTTAGAAAAACAAGACTACAATCCATAGTATTAATACCAGGGCCTCAGAAGCTATCAACATGTTGGAGCGACAGAGGAGCAGAACTGAAGATACGGAGCACAGAATCAGCAAAATAGAAGAAAGAGCTCTTAGCACTGACCTGCTGAGCAAAAAGCAGAATCTAAAAGGGAAGAAAATGAAGAAAGCCTAAGAATAATGTGCAACACAATCTAGAGGAAAAGCATGTGCATAACTGGAATCCTAGAACAAGAAAAGTAAAACAGAACACTGAGAGAGTTGTAGGAGAATTACTAGAAGAAAACTTTCTGGGAATAATGAAGGATGAGAGAATGTACATGCAAGAAGCTGAACAAACTCCATATAGAATTTATTGCTATTGTTGTTGTTCTTATGTGCCATCGAGTTGCTTGCAACTTATGGTAACTCTATGTACAGCAGCTCTGAACCCTGCTCTATCCTGAGCCAATCTTATTGTCTTGACACACTGACCCCCGTTACCCCAATCACTGAGTCAATCCATCTCATCCAGAGTCTTCCTCTCTTGTGCTATCCTTCCACCCTCCCAAGCATGATATCGCTCTTTGAGGACTGATCCCACCTTGTAACATGCCCAAAGTATGTCAGATAGAGCCTCAGAATCCTTTTCTCCAAGAAGAAGCCCGATTTCACCCTCTCAAGGATGATCCTATTTGTTCTTCAGGCAGTCCAACACATATCCAATGCTCTTCTACAGCACCAGAGCTTATAACGCATCAATTCTCCTTCTATTATCCCTAGTCATTGTCCATATTTCTGACACATAGCAAGTAATTGTGAAGACTATTGGCTGGATCAGGTACACCTTCCTCTCTAGACTGATATCGTTGCTCTTCAGTACTCTGGAGAGGTTCCCGAGAGCTGATATTCCCAATGCAATTCATCTTTTGATTTCCTGGCTGAAAGTACCAGGAGCATTAATTGAGGAGCCAAGCAAACTAGATCCAAAACCAAAAACAACAATATTGCAGTCAATTCACCAGATTCAAAGACAAGGAGAAAATTCTGAAAGCGGCTAGGGAAAAAGAAAGAGTAAATTATAAAAGAGAGCAAATAAGATTAAGTGCTAATTTCTTAGCAGAAGTAATGCAGCAAGAAGACAGTGGAAGAACATATATCAAACACTTAAAACCCTAACTTTCAACCAAGAATATTGTACCAAGTAAAACTGTCCATTACATGTAACAGAGAGATCGAGATATTCTCAGAAAAGCAGACACCAAGGGAGTTTATGAAAATAAGACTAATGTTGCAGGAAATATTGAAGGAAGTCCTTCTCACAGAGGTGCCACAGAAAGGAGGATGGGCCAGCAACAAAACCAAAAAGGATTCAACAAAATAATAGCAATAAGACCTTGCCTCTGAATAGTTAACGTGAATGTTTTAAACGCACCAGTGAAAACAAAAAGAGTAGCAGATTGCATTAAGAAAAAACCCATCAATATGCTGTCTATAAGAGAAATACTTAAAAAGTGAAGATAAAGACAGACTAAAAATCAAAGGGCATGGGGGAAAATATACCAAGCAAACAACAACTAGGAAAAAACAGGAGTAGCCATACTAATCTCCAATAAAGTAAATCTCTGTAAAAACCATCACAAAAGACAAGAATGGGCACAATATAATGATTTAAGAGTCAATATATCAAGAAGACATAACCGTAATTAACATCTATGTACAAAATTATAGATTTACAAAGCACACAAAGCAAATGTTACAAAAATGAAACAATGAAATAGACGCCACCACTATAGTCGCAGGAAACTCCAATACACTGCTCTCAAGGAAAGATATGACTACCAGAAAGACTCTGAGCAATGAGGCTGAAGAATTAAACCACACAATCAACCAACTCTAACTTATAGAGATATACAAACTAACACAATCCACATATACATTCTTTCCAGTGTGCATGAAACATTTTCCAGAAAAAAAAATATTTTAGGTCAGGCTGCTTTGAAGGAAATGGCAAAAAATAAGGATCCAGGAATAGATGGTCTACCAATTGACATATTTCAGCTAACAGATGCTGCCCTGGACATGCTCACCAAGTTGTGCCAAGAAATCTGAAAAACAGCCACTTGGCCAACTGACTGGAAGAGATCTATATTTGTTTCTATTCCAAAGAAAGGTGATCCAACAGAGTGTGGAACTATAGAACAATCTCACTGATTTCACATGCAAGCAAGATTTTACTGAAGATTATTCAAAAACGACTGGAACAGCACATCAGCAGAGAACTACCAG
>NW_006399972.1:746795-748925 GCF_000299155.1 Elephantulus edwardii
GTGTCAAATGCGTTAATAGCTGGTTACCCAATGAGGACAGAGAGTGGGGTGGAGCTCTCCGATTAAAACAAGCTTGGAAGGAGAAGTGGCATCCACGTCCATAATAGCTTGCCTCTGGAAACCCTATAAACCTAGACAGAGGATGAAAGGCACTCAAGCTTCAAGGACTCTTCTTCATAGGGTCACTATGAGTCGCCTGCGACTCGAGGGCACTGAACAACAGTCTGCATTTATGTTTCTTATAAAACATATTTGCAATAAATAAGTTGTTGATAGTGCAAAAAATTCTATCAGTCTTTCTCTGGCTTCATTCCTGTCACCAAGTCCATGTTTTCCAACTGCTGATCCCAGTCAACCATTATTATTAATGCATTTTGATTGTATGTTCCATCAATCTCAGTAAAAGTTGGTAGAAATCTTCTATTTCCTCTTCTTTGGCTCTGGTTGTTCGTGCATATATTTGGATGATGGTATTATTCACTGGACTTCCTTGCATGTGTATAGATATTCCTGTCACTCACAACATTGTATTCAAGATGGATCTAGAAATTATTGTTTTCTTTTATTTAATTAATTTTAATGAAAGTTTGCAGAGACTTAGGGTTTCCAGTCGTTCATTGTTGCACTGCTCACCCCCTCCAACCCAATTCACTCTCTTGAAAAGTAAAAGAAAAAATTTTTCATTCTTGTACAATCCCTCTTCCCAAGTCCACTCCACTGTGCTGTCTTCATTCTGGACTACTGTTATGAAAATAATACCCAATCAGATATCCCTTTTAAACAGATCTCTCCCTCATCTGTTTCAATGCAATATACATCATTCTTCCCCTCCTTTTCTGTCTTACCTCAACCCTGATGTCAGCCCCATTCTACAAGTGCCACCATGCAATATTTGTCCTTTTGTGACTGAGGTATTTTACTCAGCATAATGTCTTCCAGGATCACCCATTTTGAATAATGCATGAGTTCCTTGTTTTTCAGTGCAGTATCCACTGTGTGAATATACCACAGCTTCTCTATCCATTCGTTTGTTGATGGGCACTTGGGTTGTTGTTATTGAGAACAAAGCCACAATAAACATACTGTGCATATATCTGCTTGGGTGGCTGTTTTGGTTTCTTTAGGGTAAATTCCCAGTAGTAGTGGAATTGCTGAGTCAAATGGTATTGCTATTTGCAACTTTTTGAGAAAGCGCCTTACAGCCTCCCATAGTGATTGCATCATTTTACACTCCCACCAACAATGAATGAGGGTTCCAGTTTCTCCACAATCTCACCATCATTTGATGATTGCTGTTCTGTTAAATTTAGCTGTTCTTACTTGGGTGAGATGACTTTTCATAATTGTTTTGAGTTACATCTCTCTTAGGGCTAGATATTTTGAACACATCTTCATGTGTTTGCTTGCCATCTGAATGTCTTCTTTGGTGAAGTGTCTGCTTATATCCTGTGCCCAGTTTTCAATTGGGTTATTTACCTTTATCTTGTGGTGCTCGTGTATTTTATAAATTCTAGATATAAGTCCCTTGTCTGACATGGCATTACCAAATACTTTATCCCAATCTGTGTCTTCTCTTTTTACTCTGTTGGGGAAGTTTTTGGATGTGCATAGGGATTTGATTCTTAGAATCAAAGAGAAAACAGGACTGGAGCTGAGAAAAACAATACCCTTCACAATTGTTAATCACAAGATTAAATACTTAGGAGTAAACCTAACCAGAAGCACAAAGGATTTATTCGAAGAAAATTAACAAAACATTATTACAAGAAACAAAAAGAGACCTGGAGGAGTGGAAGAATATACCTTGCTCACAGATAGGAAGACTCAATTTTTTTGAAAATGACACTACTACTATAGGAATGGCTCTTTTAACTATGAAAGCAACCCCATTTTTCCTGACCTTTTCATCTCCAGCATTGTGGATCATATGATCCTCTGACTCAATAACATTATTACTCCTGTCTGCTGCATAGTATTCCATTGTGTGAATGTACTATAATTTTATAATCCATTTCATTGTGGTTGGACACTTGAGTTGTTTCCATGTTTTTGCTATGGTGACTAATGCTGCTCTGAACATTGGTGTACAAGTCTCTGTTTGTGCTTCAGTTCTCATTTTATCAGGGTATA
>NW_006399972.1:749940-753493 GCF_000299155.1 Elephantulus edwardii
TAACATACTTTGGACATGTTGTGAGGAGAGACCGGTCCTTGGAGAAGGACATTATGCTTGGTAGGGTGGAGGGACAGTGCAGAAGGGGAAGGCCCTCTATGAGGTGGATTGATTCGGTGACTGGGATAATCGGGATGGGAGTGTCAGAGACAGTGCAATTGGCACAGAGCAGAGTATAGGGCTGTTGTACATAGGGTCGGTATGAGTCACAAGCGACTCGACGGCACATAACAACAACAAGGTCACAAAGCAAGTCTCAATAAATTAAAAACCATATAAATAATGCAAACCATTTTCTCACACCACAATGTCACAAAATTAGAAATCAAAAACAACAGGACAAAGAAGGGGGAGAAAACCCCAAAACCCCATACACCTTGAAGCTGAAAAATATCTTACTTGAACATGATTGGGTTAGATGAAACAAAAAAAAAAAAAGAAAGAAAGAAAGAAAGAAAATGTTACTTGAAACAAATGAGAATGTGAGTACAACTTACTAAAATATCTGGGATACAGCAAAAGGATTACTTTGAAGTCAAGTCATGGCAATAAGCAAACAACTAAAAGGGAATGAAAATTTATGATCAATAATTTAACTCTACATTTCCAAAAAAGTAGCAAAAGAACATTTAGAACAAAAACCCAACAACCTCTAAAAAAAGGAATTTATAAAAATTAAAGCAGAAATAAATGCAATAAAAAACAGAAAAAATTAGAACTATCAAGAAGACCAGGAGTTGGTCCTTCAAAATGCTTAGTTAAGAGACCAAAGAATTATGAGGCCAGTTATTCATTAGAATCTTTATATCTCGCATATATTGGTCATTGAATCCAAGTAAATTAAAAAAAAAAAAACCAAAACAAAACGAACAAAAAAACCCACTGGAAATGTGATAGGAGCCCCAGAAAATGTAAAGAATCATATTTTACATTGGTGGTCTTTGGATGATACAAAAGTTTAAGAGTTCAGCTATAAACCAGAAATGTGAGTTAACTCTGTACAGAATTGAATTATTTTGGAAGAAAAAAGATACTTTGATGTACTTTTTTTATTTCTTAGTCTAGGTTTAGAATTTCCATGCTCACAATTAAATATCTAGGATTCCTGTACTTCTAAATGTTCATCTTCTAAAATGTTAGTACACAATGAAATGCCTTGTTATTCAATTGAGTTGAAGAAGACTCATAGAGAACCTGAGAACAGCTGACCTGTACCCTGTCCTACCCTATGCCATCCTCATTATCTCTGACACACTAGAGCCCATTGTTAATGTTACCATGTCATTTCAGTTCAATGGGGTTATTTCTTTCCTTTGCTTACCTTCCATCTTTCCAAGCATGTTGTCTATTTTCAAGGAAAAGCCTAACGTAGCCACCTATCCACAGTATGAAAGGCAAAGCTTAGCCATCTTTGCTTCCAAGGAGCACTCTGTTTACAATTTTTCCAAGACGTATCTGTTTATTCTTTTGACAATCCATGAGATATTCAGTACTCTTCTCCAACACTGCAACTCAAAGGCGTCAATTCTTTCTCTATCCTTCTTATTCATTGTCCAGCTTTCTGATGCTGATAGCAGGTGATCGAGAAGACCATAGTCAACCAAACACAAGTAAACATCTTTTTAGTTTTCTCTATGTTTTGGAAGCAGGAGTGGCATCCACTTCCTAAATAATATACCTCTGCAAACTCTATGAACTTTGATAAATGTTGATAGTTGTAGAGGGGCTTTAAGCTGTTTGTTCATAGGGTCACCATGAGTCATGCTCGACTCGAGGGAAATCAACAAAAACTTTAAACAGGATCGGTCAGAAATCCACAATGATTTCCCTCATGTCATGACCTCTTCTGAATCCAGTTTGAATTTCTGTTAGTTTCTGATCAATTTACTTACTGCTCCAGCCATTTTTGAAATAATTTTCAGCAAGATTTTACTTTCATGTGATATTAATTGATAATTTCCATATTCTGTTAGATCAGCTTCTTTGAATAATTGGTTGTTGTTGTTGTTGTTGTTATGTGCCATAGAGTCGCTTGGGACTCATAGCAACCCTATGTAAAAGAGGCCTAAACCTTGCTCCAGCCTGTGCCAACTTCACCATCTCCAACACACTCACTCTCACCACACCAATCACAGAATCAATTCATCTCACCGAGGATCTTCCTCTCCTGTGCTGTTCCTCCACCCTCCCAAGTATAATGTAACTCTCCAAGGACTGATAGCTCCTTGTAACATGTCCAAAATATGTAAAACAAAGCTTCAGAATCCCTGCCTCCAAGGAGCAGCCTGGATTCACCTTCTCCAAGACAAACATGTTTGTTCTGCTAACAATCCATGGTATATTCAATACTCTTCTCCAGCACCATAGCTCAAAGGCATCAACTCTCCTTCTGTCATGCCTAGTCCTTGTCCAGCTCTTTGATGCATAGCAAGTAATTGCAAATACCATGGCCTGTATCAGGCACACCTTAGTCTCCAGACTGACATCATTACTCTTCAGTACTTTGGAGAGGTCTCTGACAGCAGATGTTCCCAATGTAACTCATCTTTTAATTTCCTGGCTGTTAGTACCAAGAGTGTTGATAGTAGAACCAAGCAAACTGAAGCTGTCAACAATTTCAATCTCTTTTTTTACTTATTAATTTTTATTTTATTATTATTTTTGTGTGTGTACCATCAAATCAGATCTGACTGGTACAGGAGAAAATTGTCCCTCCTTCTCCAGCAGCGCATCTGGTGAATTGGAACTGTGTGCCTCTGGGATGGCAGTGCAGCTTCTTGCCACTAGACCACCAGAGTTCCCTAGCAATCTCAATCTCTTCATCATCCATCATGTGCTGCCGATCAGCCCAGGGATGAGAACCTTTGTTTTCTTGATGTTGAGCCTCAATCCATATTGAAGGCTGCAGTCCTTGATCTTCTGCAGCAAGTGTTTCAGCTCCTCAGTTTCAGCAAGCAGGGTTGTGTCATCTGCATAACGCAGATTATTGATGAGTCTACATCCAATTCTGTTACCACACTTCTCCTCATAGAACTCAGTCTCCTGGATAAACTTTTCTGTATGTGAATTGAAAAGATATGGAGATAGGATATATCCTTGATGCACACCCTTCCCAATTTTGAACTATGCAGTGTTTCCTTCCTCTGTTCTGATGAGTGTCTCCTAGTCCAAGCAGAGATTTTTTTATATGAGCACAATAAAGTGTTCTGGAATTCCCATTCTTCTGAGTCAACACAGCTTGTTGTGATCCACACAATTAAATGCCTTTGCATAATCAATGAGACACAGATAGACATTCCTCTGGTACTCTCTGCTTTCAACCAAGATCCATCTAACCTTAGCTATAATATCCCTACTACCACAGCCTCTTCTAAACCCAGCCTGCACTTCAGGCAGTTCTGTTGATGTGCTGTTCTAGTCGTTTTTGGATAATCTTCAGCAGAATCTTACTTGCTTGTGATATCAATGATACTGTTCAATAATTTCCATACTTTGTTGGACCAGCTTTCTTTGGAATAGGAATAAATACAGGTCTTTTCCATTCAGTTGGCCA
>NW_006399972.1:753694-754168 GCF_000299155.1 Elephantulus edwardii
CAAGGTTTGAATTTGTTCTTCAGTTCCTTTAGCTTAAGAAATAGTGAGAGAGTTTGGCCCTTTAGATTTTCTGATTCCAGCTCCTGGCACATTTCACTGTAATACTTTACTTTGTCTTCCCTCGCTGCCCTCTGGAGTCTTCTGTTCAACTTCTTAATATATTGATTTCCTCCCTTTGCTTTGGCTTCTTACTGCTACAGTTCACTATTTAGAGTTTCTTCTGACATCCGTCTTTGTCTTTTCTTCCTCCTCTGTCTTTGTAATGACATTTCGCATTCTTCCTTGATGATATTCTTGATATACTACCACAGCTTATCTGGTCTTCGGTCATCGATGTCCAAGGCCTCAAACCTGTTCCTGAGATGGTTTGGAAATTCAGGTGGAATGGACTCAAGATCATATTTGGGTTCCTATGGGCTTGATTTCCTTTTCCTCTACTTCAGCTTGAACTTGCATATGAGTAGTTGGTCTGTT
>NW_006399972.1:757113-768840 GCF_000299155.1 Elephantulus edwardii
TTTTGATGCACACAGGAATTTAATCTTTAGAAGGTCCTATTCATCAATATTATCCTCTTCAGACTGCATTTCTGGATGTGTTTTGAAAGCTTTCTTGATGAAAGTAAAGAGGACTTTAAACTTATTACAGATAATTAAAAAAATACAGCTTTCAATATACATTACATCTCAACACAAAAAACAAAACAAAAAACCTGAAATCTTCACCACTGGGCCAGTAGGCAACATTGTGATCAATGAAGAAGAGATTGGATTTGTCAAGGATTTCATTATACTTGCATCCAAATCAACACCCAGTGTACCAACAGTCAAGAAACCATAAGGCATGTGCAATGGAAAAATCTGCTGTCAAGTATCTCTCTAACTTTCTAGAGTGAAACTATGTGAGTTTAAAGATGAATATGGACCTAATTCAAGTCATGGTCTCTTCAATTATTTCCTATGTCTTTGATTATTGGGCAACTTATGTGTGGATGAAAAAGCAGTATCTTTGAATTAAATTGTTGTGTTTAAAATGTGTAATAAAGGTCTCATGAATGCTAAAAGGATAAGCAAGTCTATGTTGAAGTAAGTGCAACTGGGGTGCTCCCTAGAGGCAAGGACAGTAAAACTTGGTATCACAAATTTTGAACATGACAAGTGGGGCCAGTTTTTGGAAAAGGACATCATGTAGGAAAAAGTAGAAAGGATGACCCCAAGAAGATGGATCAACACAATGACTGTATCAAGGAGTTCAAGTGTATCAGAAGTCATGAGGATTTCACAGGATAGGGCAAGGTTCAGATTTGTTCATTGAGCTGATAAAAGTTGCTGTTAGCTCAATGCAAGGTAACAACAACACATAAGGAAATCAGATGCTACTATTTTTGGAAGCTTCTCTTATTTCCTTTTGGTAATTAGTGTTTGATTTTCCTGTGATGATGAATATCTCATTACTTAGACTTCCTTACCAAAATCCCTGATGTCTTTGCCAAGAATATTGTTGTAATTCCATATCTTAGCTAAAATGGTTAATCCCTTCAACATTCATCTATATTGTCACTTTCTTTATAGTCTTCTCTTATGTCAAAGCTAATTTTCTTCCTGTTTACATAACTTTCTATGACATATATTATTAGTGTTGTTAGGTGTCATTAAGTAGACTCAAAGTACAGTAACCTTATGTTCAATGGAATGTAACCCTGTCCCAATCTGTGTCATGCTCACAAATACTACTGTGCTGAAGCCCATTGCAGCAGCCAAGTATGAGACTCTCTCAATCTTTTTCTGATCTTCCACTCTTCCAAGCTTGATGTGCTTCACCAGTAACAAATACCTCCTGATAATACACTCTAAATATATTAAATACAGTCTCATCATCTTTACTGCTAAGAAATAGTAAAGATGGCTTCACTTCTTTGAAGAGAGCCTTGTTTGTTCTTTTGGCAGTCCATGGGATATGCAATAATTCAACAAAGACATCAGTTCATCCTTAGTCTTCTTTATTAATTGTCCAACTTTCACATACACAGGAAGCAACAGAAAAGACCATGGCTTGAGGTGTCCCATAACCTTCACAATTACATCCTTCTGCTTAAGCATTTTAAATAAGTCCTTGACAGCAAATTAGCCAAATGCAATGTCTTTAAATATCTTGACTGCTCCTTCCATGGATGTTGATTATGGGTGCAAATTAAAAAATTCCTTAATGATACCAGTCTGTCTCCATTTATCATGATTTTCATCCATAAATTGTGAGGATTTTTGTTTTCTTGGAGTCTTTAAGCTTCATCAGTAAGTTCTTTAATTCTTCTTAATTTACCACAAGGTGTGTCATATGTATATTGTAGATTGTCAGTGAGCCTTCCTCCAATCTTGATGCTACGGTATTCTTCATATGGTCCAAATTCTCTGATTGTTTATTTAGCTATGCAATATTCCCTACTTCTGTTTAAATGATTTTTTCTTAGTCTAAGTGTAGGTTCTATATGAGCATAATTAACCATATTTTTTAATGATCCACATAGTCAGATTCACATAGCGAACAAAAGAACACATTTTTCTGGTAACCTTATTAATCTGTCAATTTGTCATATGGTGGTTTGCATGTTGCTCTGATACTAGAATTGATGTCATGTACTTTCCAAATACCAATAGAATCACCTCTGGTTGGTAGGTTTCAATGGATCTTCCAGATTATGACAGACTAGAAAGCAAAACTGTTCATCTATTTCTAAAGAATGGGGTTTTGAAAACTCTATTAACAGCAAAAGAGTATTGTCTATACAATCTGCACTTAATTATTTTAAAGCATTGTAATCACCTTATACTTAAGAAGTCACTAAATACCATCTCACCTAAGCCCTCAACTAGTCCAAGGCACTTTCTCCCTCTCCATTTCATAGAAATGTATCTCCTATTAAATAAAATCCACTGTCCAGTCCAATTTATAGTGACTATCCATCCTGTTTTCAAAGTCCAAATCTTTATGGGAGGAGATTGTACAATTTTCTTTCTACCGAGAAGTTGATGGATCAGAACAATCAACATTTCATTAAATATTACAATGTTTTGCAATAGGGAGCTTTGGTGACTAAGTGGCAAGAAGGTGTACTGCAATTGTGAAGGCACGTGTTTCAAGGCCACCAGTTACTCCACAGGAGCAGAGTGGGCATTCTCCTCCCTTGTGACTGAATGCCGAAGATAAGCTATGGCACAGTTCTGACTCTATGGAAGACAACAAGAAGAACAATTCCAGTATGTTACACATTGCACAACTAGGACTTGTAATGTTAGACAAATCACTGTATACTGACAATCTATCAGCAGCTGCGTGTGAGAAGATCGGCAATTTCCTCCCAAGAAACTTACAATCCCCCCAAAGTGAAGAGTCAGCCCTGAGTGAATTATGACTGGATATCATTGAGTGAGTGCTTCTATTTAGAAACAAATTCCTTTTTTATATATTTTTCTCTTTATTGTTGAGCATTGTGGGTTTGATTTGCATCTTTTATTGTCAGTGATTTTGAGCATTTCTTCATGTCTCTGTTAGCCATCTAAATGTCATCCTCTGTGAAAAATCTTTCCATGTCTTTTGTGTGTTTGATAATTGGATTGTCAGTCCTTTTCTTATGGAGGCCCTGTAGTATTTTATAAACTTTTGTTATGAGACCACTGTCTGAGATGGTATTGCCAAATGCTTTTCCCCAGTTAGTAGGTTTTCTTTTCACTCTGTCTGAAAAAGTTATTGAAGAGCACAGATTTAATCTTTAGAAAGTACCATTCATCCTCTCCTGGTTGTATATTTCTGGCTATATTTGTCAGCCTTCTTATTCCAAGGGGTCGGCCTTCTAAGTTTTATCTTGCTTTGTCTCTTATTATCTTTATGGTCTGAGGCTTTCCCCTAGGTCTCTGATCCACCTTGAGCTGATTTTTGTTTATGGTGAGAGGTGTGCAGCCTGCTTCAATTTTCTGCAGGTAGTACTCCAGTTTTAACAGCAGCATTTGTTGACAAGGTCATTGTTACCCCATTAGATAGGTTTTGTTTCCTTTACAAATATATCAGTTAGCCATAGGTAGATGGATTAATTTCTGGGTTCTCAAAACTGTGCCATTAGTCTATGTGTCTGTCATTGAACAAATACCAGAATAATGTCTATTTGTTCCTTACTGACTATGCAAAGGAATTTGAATGTGTGGGTCATAACAAGTTGTGGCTAACTTTGAGAAAAATGGGAATCCCAGAGCACTTGATTATGCATATGCAAAACCTATACTTAAATCAGGAGACTGTTCTGTGAACAGAACCGGGGAACACTATTTGGCTTAAAATTGAGAAGGGAGGTGTCAAGGTTGCATCCTCTCTCCATACCTATTCAATCTGCATGCTGATCAAATTACCTGAGAAGCTGAACTCTATGAAGAGGAATGTGGTCTCAGGATAGAAGGAAGATTTATCAATAGCCTGTGTTATGCAGACGACACAACC
Source organism: Elephantulus edwardii (assembly GCF_000299155.1). NCBI lineage: Eukaryota > Metazoa > Chordata > Mammalia > Macroscelidea > Macroscelididae > Elephantulus > Elephantulus edwardii. Next base: position 761,081 of record NW_006399972.1, read on the forward strand.
TTGCTTGCTGAAAGTGAGGAAGACTTGGAGCATTTGTTGTAGAATATCAAGGAATGCCACCTTTGGTATGAATTGAATCTCGGTATCAGGAAAACAAAGATTCTTACCAGCGAACCAATAGGCAGCATCATGATAGACCAAAAGGAGATTAAAATTGTCAACAGCTTCCTTTTGCTTGGATCCACAATTAACACCCCTGATACCAGCAGTCAGAAAATAAGGAGACACATTGCACTGAGAAAATCTACAGTTTGAGACCTTTCCAAATTTTTGAGGAGTAGTGATGTGAATTTAAAGACTAAGATGCATCTGATTCAGGCCAGGCTTTCAGATTACTAGGTGTGCATTCAAGAGCTGGACAGTGAATAAGGATGACAGAAAATGAAGTGACGCCTCTGAGCTGTGGTGTTAAAGAAGAGCACTGAACATCTCATGGATGGCCAAGAGATTGAATAGATATATCTTGGAGAAGGTGCAGCCAGAATGCCCTTTGGAAGCAAGAATGATGAGGCTTCACCTCATGTACTTTGGACATGTTGCTAGAAGCTGTTGTTCCTTGGAGAAAGTCCTCATGCTGGGAAGGGTGGAGGGTCAGCGAAGGAGAGGAAGACCCTCAGTCAGGTGGATTGATACAGTAACTGCTGCAATGGGCTCATGTGTGCCAGGAAGTGTGAGAATGGTGCAGGATAGATCAAGGTTCAAATCTTTTGTTCTCATTTGCTGCTATGAGTTGTGCTCAACTCAACAACACGTAAAAACAACAATCATAAAACACTATGAATTTTACCCTATTTGACATCTATGAATCTCAAAATGCTAAGATGATTCTAGACTATTCAAGTGAGTAAAAAAATCAAACATTAATGTCCTTTTAAGGAAAAGAGAGAAGGAAGTTTGATAATAAGGTGAAAGGAGAAGAGAACGGTAGTGATCTGCTGGGTACAGAGGAATAGTGTTGCCAAACAAAAGACAAATGGTTTTCATTCACCATCTGTTCTAGGGAATATAGATGGGAAATTGCTTTCCATGTGTTTTGTTGTTGTTGTCAGGTGCCATCAAGTCAAGTAGAACACACAGCAGCCCTATGAGCAAGAGAACTGAATCCTATCCTGTACCCTCCTCATCATCTCTGGCACATGAATTCTTCGCTGCAGGCACCATGTCAATCCATCTTTTTGGAAGTAATCTTCGTTGCTGACTCTCTACCTTTCAAAGCATGATATCCCTTCAAGGAATTAGTCTCTCCTAGCAACAGGTCCAAAGTATGAGAGATGAAGGTTTGACATCCTTGCTTCCAAAGAGGGTTCTGTTTGCCTCATTTCCAAAGCACACCTATTTATTCTTTTGGCAGTCCATAGGATATTTGGTATTCTTCTTCAACAGCACAACTCAAAGACAGCAAGTCTTCTCTCATCCTTAAGCAGGCACACCATCTTCAAACTGGCATCATTGGAGAGCTCTTGCCAACAGACTTTCCCAATGCAATATGTCTCCATATTGCTAGTACTGAAGGTGTTGATTGTGTATACAAGTAAGATGAAGTTGTTGGCAGTTTCAATCATTTCTCTATCTATCATGAGCCTTTTGGCTCTGTGGTAAGGGTCTTTGTTTTCTTGATTTTGAGATTTAATGACAACTATACTCTTTGATCCTCTGTAGCAAGTTTTTCAAGTCCTTCTCATTTTCAACAAGGTTGTATCTGCTGCATAATGTAGGTTGTGACTGAGTCTTCCTGCAAACCTGATGTCACATCCTTCCCCATAAACTCATTTATTAATTATCTGCTCAGCATACAGACTGAATAGGTATGGGAAAAGGATATATTCACAGCATACACTCTTCTTGATTTTAAACCATACAGTATTCTCTTGCCTCATTTGGTAAACAGCTTCTTGATTAGGTGTAGATTTTGCATTAGCATCATTAAGGATTCTAGGATTCCCATTCTTCTCAAAATTAACCATAGTTTTTTTGATCCACACAATCTGATGCCTTTGCATAGTATGTATAACACAGATAGATATTTTATTGGTATCCTCTGCTTGATATCCCAAGTGCCACGGCCTCTTCTAAAACAAGGTTTAACTTCTGGCAGTTTCTGGCCAACATACTGTTGGAGCTGTTTTTGGATGATCTTCAGAAATATTTTGCTTACATGTAATATTAATGAAATTGTTCAATCATTTTCATATTTTGTTGTATAACATTTCTTGGGAATGGTAACAAATATGGATCTCTTCCACTCAGTTGGGCAGGTAGTTGTTTTGCAAATTTCCTGGCATAAACTGGTGAGCACATTCATGCTTTTTTTTTTTCTGTTAACTGAAGTATGCAGTTTCCCATTTATCCTTGGGGCCTTCTTTTTTCCAGTGTCTTCAACACAGCTTAACTTCTTCGTTTATTACTATTGGTTCTTTTTCATATGGTAGTTCCTCAATTTTTTCAATGTCAACCAATTCTTTTTGCTACTTTGACCTTGACCTTCAATTTTCTTTTAATGCTTCCTGGATCATTTAGGATGTTTCCCTTGGCATCTTGCAGTATTTTCAATTCAAGATTTGAATTTGTTCTTCAGTTATTTCAGCTTGAGACATGCCAAGTAAGGTCTTCCTTTTTTATTCTCTGACTCCAACTCATTGTACATCTCATTATAATATTTTGCTTTGTTTTCTCGAGTTTCTCATTGAAATCTTCTGTTCAGTTCTTTTACTTTAGCATTTCTATATGAAGTCAATTTGGCTTCTAAATATAGTCTCTGAAAACCTACTATAGAGTCAGCTATAAGTTAGTTTAGACTTGAAAGCAATGAGAGAGAAAGATGCTACCAACTTTGGAGGTATGTGAAGAAGCCAAGAACCAAAGGAATGCACCCCTGGAAGTTGAAAAATGCAAGGAAACAAAACTGTAACTCAGCAAATTAATGGTGTTTAGGCCCCTGAGTCTGTATTAATTTATGACAGAAACAGTACATTTAAATTAGTTCAAAGTACAAATTATATTTGAAGAAAATATTTCTAAAATTTTAAGTAAATCTTTAAAAATTATGTCAGAAATTCATGTTTCCTCAGCAAGAACAATTATTTTCCCTTTCTTTGCTATTGCCCTATTGATATTTAAATTCCTTTTTTAAAAACTTTCATTTATTTTTTTTCGCATGTGCATCTGTGCATAGTTTTTTCTTTGATATATTATCTTTTATTCCCATTTCTTTATCTCCAAAGGTACTTTCACACTGGTCTGGCCCAGCTGTTAAATTAACTATATTTACTGACTACACTTAAGCTTTATTTCTTACTTGGCTTCATCTCATGAAAACTTCTGATATTACTCATTTATTTTGTCTGCAAAAGGGATGCACAGAACAAAGCATGTGAACATGGTGGGTAGGGCTTTGGAGAAGAAGATAACTTTAGTAGTGCTTGAATAGCAGGTAGGGAAACCACTGAACAAAAGAATGGTTTTATTGTTGGAATTGTATTACATTCATAGACATGAGAAGCTGGCAAGGGTTGTTGCACTTGATACTGTTACCAGAGAAATTGGCTCACAGTGGCTGATGTGTGAGAAATGCCATTTTCCAGATGACTTCATCTACTGTTACAGTTTTTGGCTAGACTACTTGTAAAGTTCTCTATCTTCTCCATGGCCAGGTTTTTGAGAAACTTGTCTCTTAGCTCTGTGCTGGTTTTTTCCATTCACATTTTTTACTTTCAATTTGCTACCACTGGAAGATTACTTCTCTATTGTGCAGCCATTGTGATATCCATAAACATGACAGAAATCATAAGGTAAATGGCAACTCACACTGTTAAGGAAATTCATAAAAGTAATTCATCTCCCTCAGAAAAGCGTAGCTGGATTAATGTCTTCAAATTGAAGAAATAAAAAATGAGCATTTCTTTATACATCATTGCCAAATTTTATTAATGTGATCAAAGATTATTAATATGCTACTTTTTCCCTTTTTCCAAAGAGAAGTACCTAACAACTCTCACTGGCATAATTCATAAAAGTTTTTTCATTGCCAAAAAAAAACACTAAGAAGCTTTTATTCCCTCTACTTGCTATGCATCAGAAAACTGGATAATGACTAAGGATGACAGAAGAATTGGTGCCTTTGAGTTGTGGTGCTGGAGAAGAGTCTTGTGCATACGATGGACTGCCAAGAAAATTAATAGCTCTATGTTGGAGAGGGTAAAACTAAGTTTCTCCTTGGAAGCTAGGATTTTAATGCTCTGCCTCACATAATTTGGGCATGTGGCCAGGAGGAATCAGTCCTTGGAGAAGGACATCATGGTTGAAAGGAAGGAGGGACAGCCCAGGAGAGAAAGACCCAGTAAGACAGGTTCAGGATAGGACAGGCTTCAGAGCTGTTGTTCATAGGGTCACTATGAGTTGCAAGTGACTTGACCGCACATAACAACAGACAAAGCACCTATGTATATTATTTGGTTCCCAAGTGTAGCATAATAAGGTAGAATTATGCTTTGTTGTACATAAAGTCACTGTGAGTAATAATAGACTTTTGTTATTGTTAGATGAAATCAAATTGAGTACTACACGTAGCAACATTGTGATCGAAAGATCTAAACTCAGTGCTATCCTGTGGTAGGACTAGACAACAGCACACTAAATAGCACTGAACAACAATTCAAAACTTAAAAAAAAAATCTCAAACTTATTGTAATCAAGTTGGAATCGACTCATAGCTGACCCTCTAGCAGGCTTTTTGCAGAAAGTAAACCACGAAGGAGGAGATTGCCCATCTTTCTGCCATAGAGCTGCTAGTGTGGACTTGAATCACCAGAAAAGTGCAACGTTTGGGTTGGCAACACTTCTCCTTGAAGAATACATCATGATAGTTCCCTGAAAACAGCAAAAAGAAATACCTATTAGTACCAAAAGGTCAGATATTTGAATCTACCAGCCACTCCATTGTAGCCAGATGGTCAGTCTCCTCTTGTAAAGATCTACAGCCTCGACCACGATGGAAGGTTTCTGAGTTGTAAATGGCTCCATAGCACGGGGAGAATATATAGCAAAGATAGATGATAGATAGATAGATAGATAGATAGATAGATAGATAGATAGATAGATAGATAGATATAATAGATCAAAAACTTTAAATCCACTGGGTAGTAATATAAGGTACTATGAAAATGGAAGATTAAATTATGCCCAGATTAAACAAAAAGAAATTTCTATTGTGTCTAAAGCTATGAGGCATCATCAAGTTGACTCTGATTCACAGCGAGTGCATGACCAACAGGACAAAACCCTACCTGACGCTCATAACATCTGCTTTACTTTGTTGAAGTCCATTATTGCTGCCATGATGTTAGCCCATCTCATTGAGGATCTTTCCCGTGATTTTTGGTTTTGCTTGGGTTTTGTGTTGTTTTGGTTTTGTTTTTTTCCTTATCTTCCACTTTACCAACGACAGTGTCTTTCTCCAGGACCTGGCCTCTCCAAGAACATGCCCAATATACGTATGATAAATTATCACCATTCTTACAGTCAAATTTCTCCCAAGGAATATCGGTACTATTCTTGTTCTTATTGTACCTTCCTATCAAGTCAAAACTGACCCTTAGCTGACCTTTAAGAGAGTTTTCAGAGACAATCATACTGGAGGAGATAGCTCATCCTTCTGCCACAAAGTATCTAGTGGATTTGAATCATGTACCTTCTTACCACTAAGCCACCAGAGCAGCGTCTGACTTCTAGAGACCTATGGCTCAACAAATCAAGACAAAACCTATTTTTCATTACTCTGATAGTCTACACTATGTTCATGCTCACAGTCACAGTCACTATGTCAATCATCTCACTGAAAATCATTTTCACATTCTTTGGCTTTCACCCTCCCCAACCTGATGTCCACTCTCAAGGACTAATCCCTCTTAATAACATAGCCAAAGTGCATGAAACAAAGTCTTACATTCACCCCAAAGGAGCATCTCAGCTGCATTTTTCTAAGTCAGATCTGTTTATTCTTTTGACCGTCAGTGGTATACTTAATACTTTTTGCTAACATCAAAATTCAAAGGTCGTTGTTATTCGTTGTCCAATTTTCAAAAAATTATGAGACAAATTAAAATCCCATGGCTGTAATAAGATGCACTTTATGGCTTTCTTGATCTTTAACATTTTAAAGATATTCTTGACAATAAGTTCTCCTAATGCAATACATCATTTTATTTCTTGACTGCTACTACCATAGGTGTTAAACGCAGATCCACATAAAATTAGACCCTTGTCAATTTCAATCTTTCTTCCATCTATGATAATATTGGTTATGATGTGTTTTGGTCCAGGTGTGGGGACTTTTGCATCTAGATGTTGACTTGTAATCCACATTTAAATTTGTAATCGTTAATCTTCTTCAGTAAGATTTTCAAGTCTTCTTTACTCTCTGCAAGATTATTACATCTGCATAAACAGGCTACTGATGAGTCTTCTCCCAGTCCTGACACTACATTCTTCTATAAATATAGTCCAGTTCCTTGTGCTGATTTCTAGATAGCAGATATTAGCAAATTTTGCTGAGGAGAAAGGTAAACCCAACACAAATGAAGTCTATACAATCTGTCCAATATAAATGAATACAGTATATTCCTTGGAAAGGGACATGATGCTGAAGGGTGAAGGGTTGGAGAAGGAAAGGAAGACTCTCAACCAGGTGGATGGACATGGTGACTGCTACAATGGGCTCTTGTGTGTCAAGCAAGTGAGGATGGTGCAGGATAGAGCACAGTTCAAATCTTTTGTTCATAGATTCACTATGAGTTGTACGTGACTCAATATAACACCTAACCACAACAACAAAAATAAATATCCAAGGGGAAAAAAGGCAATTTAGTTAAGTGTTTTAACATACAACTTTCATCAACCAGAATATATAAGCAGTGATATAGATAGATACGTTGCTGTTGTTATGTGTCATTCAGTTTCCTGTGACTCATAAAAACCCTATGTACAACAGTCCTAAATTCTGCTCTATCCTGTGCCAATCTTACTGTCTCTGACACGCATAACCCCATTACCCCAGAAACTATGCATATACTTAGATAGAAAGGCACATTTAAGAATGTGAGTGTGTGTATAGATGTGCCTGTTGCAATTGCTGTTGCTGTTATCACTGGATCAATTCCACTTCATAGTGATCCTGTATACAACAGTCTGAAATGTTTCTGGATTCTGCACCATACTCACAATCTCTACTGCCTTACGATTATTGTTGGAGTCACATGCAATTCTCTCTTTGAGGAGCTTCCCCTCTTTAGTTGACTTTTTAGTTTTCCAAGAATTATATCATCTTCCAAAGGTTGTCCCTCCTAATAACTTGGTCAATTATGTGAGATAAATTCTCACAGTCTTTACTTCTATTTGCAAAACATAATGAATATAGATAACACTTAGAAAATAAGAATACCAGAATACCTCTTAGAATTTGTGAACCAACAAAATAATGCATAAGCTACTACTTTAGAGTTTTGAAAGTTTATACCTAAACCCTGATGAGGTTTATACTACATCTATAAAGATAATTTTACCAAGGAAATTAAAACTATAAACAAAATTACAAGAGCAATGCCTAACATTCTAAATGCCTAACATTTTAAGTGTTTTACTATTATATTTATCTACAATTACAACGACAAAGAGAGAGCTACGTTGGCCTAATAGAAAGGAAGTTATGCTACCAAGCCAAAGGTGGGTGATTTTCATCTGCGGCCCTCGGCCAGGTTCAAATTGTT
>NW_006399972.1:768940-778288 GCF_000299155.1 Elephantulus edwardii
CAATTATGTGAGATAAATTCTCACAGTCTTTACTTCTATTTGCAAAACATAATGAATATAGATAACACTTAGAAAATAAGAATACCAGAATACCTAATTGTGCTCATGTACAACCTTTACGTAGTCCAAGAAGCAATTATTTGAACAGAAGAAGAGCACAAGCCACGATTTAAAATCAGAAAAAAATATATGAGGATTGTGACATTTGGCGTTGGGACCGGAGGAAGACAACTCAACAACCTATTATGCAGTTATGCAGATGATGCAGCCATGCCTGCTGAAAGTGAAGAAAATTTGAACCACCTCTGAAGAAGATAAGAGTACAGTGTTCAGAATGCCTTATACTTCAATATAAATGAATGTTAAACCATAAAGTTGATTGTAAAATCTAGGACAATGCTAGAAAAGAAAACACAACACAGCATCATTCTTAGAGCTGAGAACTAAATGAATTGCAATAAGTTCCTCATTTTTCAATGGTGCATAGTATTCCATTGCCTGAATATACCATAGCTTCTCTATCCATTCGTTTGTTGATGGGCACTTAGGTTGTTTCCAACTCCTTGCTATTGTGAACAAAGCTGCCATAAAGAGTGCATATATCTGCTTGGGTGGCATTTTTTGTTTCTTTAAGGTATATTCCCAGTAACAGAATTGCTGTGTCAAATGGGATTTCTGTTTCCAACTTTTTGAGAAAGAGCCATACTGTTTTCCATAGTGCTTGCACCATTTTACACTCCCACTCTTGAAATATACAAAATGGTTGACCCTGGAGGTCATTATGCTGAGTGAAATATCTCAGTCACAAAAAGACAAATACTGCGTAATGTCACTGTTATAAAACAGGACTGACTGACATCAGGCCTGGGGGGAAACAAAAAAAAAAAAAAAGAGGAGATAAATAATGTGCACTACCTTGAACATATGAGGGAGAGAGCTGTTTAAAAGGCATATAAGATTAAATATTATTTACATGACAAGCGTCCAGAATAATAGCTGCATAGTAAAGTGGACGGGGCAGGGGGACCAACTGTATAACAATGAAAGATTTCTTTTTTTTCAAAGAGAAAAGCAAAGTGGGGGAGAGGGGTAGGCAAGGAGGAAAATTGGAACAATGAATCAATGGAAATCCAAGTTCTCTATAAACTTTCACTAAAATCTCAATTAAAAAATGAATTGTAATGACAAAACTTTGATGATAGACACAAAGTAATTTGGTTAAAACATGTACAGTTGCAAAGGTAATGACAGTGCATATGAGTCAAGAAACATACAAGATATAGAAATAAAGGATTTGTGATCAATCTCATATAAGTTCATTAAGAGAATTTTGAGATGTCTCCCAGATTTCTCATTTAATTATATGGATAGTTGGTTATGATATCCTTAAGATAGGGACTAAAGTAAGTTATGATATCCTTAAGATAGGGATTAAAGTAGGGAAGTTTATGTAAGAATAAACTACAAAGAAAAAATTATACACACTATTTGAGTTGTTGAGTTTGAGGTGTTTAGGAATAAGCAAGTAATGCAACCCAAGTATTCCAGGGTCCCTAAACTCTTAGGCTTTACATACCAGCAAAATCAATCATACAAATGTATTTGAGCAAACAATTTAATGTTCCAGTTTTTTGTTTTGCTAAGTCAGCATACTAAAACAAAGTTTTCATATATTGATTTCAGTATTTAATTCTTTTAGCATTTCATTTTTATAAAAGGTTATTTCAACACCAAAAATTAAGTAGTGAATCTTATATAAAAGGCAGTATATTAAATTGATTAAATCTGACTTCACTTTAAAACGCCATTGTCTTCATATATTTCTCATTTCCCTTACACCAGCAAAAATATGATCAATGCATTAAAGTAAGCCATAAATTGTCATTTGAAATTTAATTAATTATATATTAAGTTCTGCGTTCTTCTTTAGGACGAGGTCCTTCCTTAGAAGCCTGTTGCTACTGTTGTTATTGGGTGCTATCAACTTGAGCAGGATTCATAGCAACCCTATGAACAACGGGCCTAAACCCTGTCCTTCCTGTCCTAATGAAAGCCTCGAACCTATTTCTAAGATGATTTTGAAATTCAGGTGAGATAGTCTAAAAGTTGTATTTTGGGTGTTGTGGATTTATTTTCGCTTTCTTCAGCTTCAATTTGAACTTACACATCAGTAATTTATCTTTTATTTCTCAGACAGCACCATTCCTGTTCCAGTTTTGATATTAAGCTTCTTCAACAATTCCTTCTGATTCCTGTGCAGTCCATCCAGTGAGGTCCCTATTAAAGTTACCTTCTCTGTTTCTTAAAAAATATGTTTACTATGAATAAATCATTGAATGTACAAAATTAAATCATTCATTGTCCAGTCTCATTCTGTCGCCCACCAAGTTCATACTTTCTCACTACCATTGCTTCTGTATTGTTTTCAACTTTTGAATGTCAGTCACCAATATTTATTAATTCATCTTGATTGGGGGCTTGATCAATTTTGGACTGAAAAAGTTGTTAAAAATTGGTTTTTTCATCTTTTCTTTGGCTTTAAGTGTTGGTGCATACATTTGAATAATAGTCCTATTAATGGGTCTTCCTTCTATGCATATGGATTTTATTCTATCACTCAAAGCATTATACTTTAAGATAGACCTTGAAATTATCCTTTTAATTATTAAAACAACACCATTGTTCCTCAGTTTTTTTGTTCTCAATATAATAGATCATATGATTGTCTGATTCAAAGTGGTCCATTCCAGTCCATCTCAGTTCTAGACAGCTAGTGCCTAGAATGTTGATCATGAGTTCCATTTCATTTTTTTAACTTCAAGTTTTCTTATATTCATCCTCTTCCTATATTCCACATTCCAGTTATTAATGGTTGCTTTCAATTGTTTCTACTCACATTTTAATGATGTTACATTCTAATGACGTTCCATCTGGGCTCTACCTCTTAAGAGTACAGCTGCCTGCACTTCTCTATTGTTCGTAGGGGTTTTGAAGGCCTGTTAATTCAGAAGTAAATGGCCTTAGAACCATGTTGTTGTTGTTGTTATGTGCCGTTGAGTCACTTGCGACCCTGTGTACAACAGCCTTAAACTATGCTCTGTCCTATGCCAATCTCACTGTCTCTGACACACCCATCCTGATTACCCCAGTCAAAAATATTTTCTGTAATATCTCATGTCAACTCTCAATAACTCTAAGAGGTAAGAGAAGGTAATTAATTTTTACCAATGAAGAAAGTGATACTGAAAATATTAAATTACTAGAGATCTCAGAGGAGGAAGAGGCAATGCTAATACACAGTAGTTTTGCAACTTTTGAATTCTGAAATATAATATTATACTATCACTCTGAGAAGAACAATGAAAAATAGACTCAAGGACACTATTTTGAGAGCTACTGACATTTAGACATTTCAAGTTTAAAAAAAAGTACTGGGAAAGGAAAATAAATGGAATCTTATAAAGCAAAGGAAAATTTCAATTTCAAAAAGAAATGTTTTGTTAAAACTTCCAAAGTTCATGGAGGATTAAAATAAAAAGAAATCAACTCTTAGTGGATCTTTCAGCAGAGTTTTTCAGAGGTCATAAATTGCATGGAAAGATGTTGCCTATCTTTCTCCTGGGAGCATCTCGTAGACTCAAATAACCTACCTTTGGACTGGCAACACTACTCCTTACCACTAGGCCACAAAAGCTCCCCAAGTAAATAGGTATTAAATATATGTCTATCTGTGTTTCATTTACTATGGAAAAAAAAAACATTTGAATGAGTGGATTACAAAAAACTGTGGCTGACTTTGAGAAGAATGGAAATTCCAGAACACTTGATTTAGTGCTTATGTGAAGCATATACTTGGATCAGAATGCAATCATCAGAATCAAGCAAGGAAACTCTGCATGGTGCAATATTGGGAAGGCGTACATCTGGGATATATCCTATCTACATATACTTCAAATTTATATGCAGAACAGATCATCTGGGAGGCTCAGCTCTATAAGGAGGAATGTGACATCAGAATTGGAGGAAGACTCATCAACAACCTGCATCATGCAGCTGATACATCATTGCTTGCTGAAACCGAGGAGGACTTGAGGCATTTGCGCAGAAAGTCAAGAACCTCAGCCTTTAATATGGATTGAAGCTCAACATCAAAAAAACAAAGATTCTCAGCTGGGACAATTAGCAGCGTCATAATAGATGGTGAAAAGACTGAGACTGTTAACAGCTTTTTCTTGTTTGGCTAGACAATCAACACTCTTGGTACCAGCAGACAGGAAATCAAGAAATTAATTACATTGGAAAAGTCTGCTGTCAGGAACCTCCCAGAGTACTCAAAAGCAGTGATGTCAGTCTGGAGACTAAGGTGTTCTTTATCCAGGTCAGGGTCTTCAAAATTACTTCCTGTGTGTCAGAATGTTGAACAATTACTAGGAATGATAAAAGAATTGATGCCTTTGAGCTGTGGTGCTAGAAAAGAGTATTAAATATACCATGGTCTGCTAGGAGAACAAACAGATTCATCCTGGAGAGGGTGAAATCAGTCTGACCCTTGGAAGCAAGTATTCTGAAGCTCTGTCTGACATACTTTGAACACGTTGCCAGGAGGGACCAGTCCTTGGAGAGGGAGATCATGCTTGGGAGGTTGGAGGGACAGCGCATGAGAGAAAGACCTTCAATGAGCTGGATTAGCTCAGTGACTGGAATAATGAGAGTAGTGTGTCAGAGACAATAAGTTTGGCTCAGGATAGAGCAGGGTTCAGAGCTGTTGTACACAGGGTCACAATGAGTCACAAGCAACTTGATGGCACATAACAACAACAACAAAAATTAAAAAAAGACTAAACCTATTACTATTTTATCTATTGTCATAATGACCTTCTGACTGACTCTAAGAAGGTACAACTTTACAGGAAGAGACTGCTTATTTTTCTCCCACTAAGTAATTGGTTAACACAAATAATTGACCTATTAGCTATGTACCACGTCACTCAAAATATATTATACTTTTATGTTAATGTTGTTGTTGTTGTATGCTATCTCATCAGAATTGACTCAAACTAACATTCCAGCATGTTTTCAGAGGCTGGACATCACATAGGAAAAGATTGTCCATCTTTCTTCCTTGGAACAGCTGGTGAATTTGAACTGCTTGCCTTTGGGTTGGTGCTTCAATTCTCTACCCACTAGGCAAACAGAACTCCCTTTATACTAGTAATATCTATTAAAAGCCATAATTTTAGATTCTCCAAAAGGGCAGGGTGTACAGTTGTCATTACTGATTAATTTCACCAATGATTACATAGAAGAATGATAATCAAAAGAGGGAGATGCAAAAGGGAATTTCACGATGAGCCAAGGCTTCAGGAGCGGCGGCAGGTCGGCCTGGGCTTGAGTCGCTCTAACCCCTCCCCCAGAAAAGCCATTTGAGTCACTGAGTTCCTGCTCCGCGGTAACCATGTGCGACCGAAAGGCTGTGATAAAAAATGTGGACATGTCGGAGGAGATGCAACAGGTCTCGGTGGAGTGCGCGACCCAGGCGCTGGAGAAATACAACATAGAGAAGGACATCGTGGCCCGTATCAAGAAGGAGTTTGACAAGAACTACAACCTCACCTGGCACTGCATCGTGGGCAGAAACTTTGGTAGTTATGTGACACATTAAACTAAGCACTTCATCTACTTCTACCTGGGCCAAGTCACCATTCTTCTGTTCAAATCTGGTTAAAGCATAGCTTGTGCCCACACCCCCAGTAATCCATCCAAAAACAAGGACTGCAGCCTAAATTTCAAATACCAGAGACATAAATCTTCAGCCTTGCTAAGAGAACGCCTCCACCTTTGAACCTTTTTTGTGTTTTGTACAGGACTTTCTTCTGTACCAGTTTGTTGTGGTTAAGCAATTAGCAAATTAAAAAAAAAAAAGGGAATTTCAAATTCTCATGAACACCAGGTTTTCAGGGTCTATAGAGCAAGAAGAATCCTTTAGATTTATTGGCCTAAGAGAACTCTTAATCCTGAAACAAAAACCCAGGGGAGAAAATATAGTTTCTCTTGTAGTTGTTCTTTCTCTTAGCTAGGAAAAAAAATATGTATGCCTTGAGCATTGTGCTCTTTTGGGATACATATGGAAACAGAAAACAACTCAAAATATTATATATAAAATTTAGGAGACAGTGACTTTATATTCATGAGTGAGGAACAACTCAGAAAAAGAGAATGAGAACGGTTGTACAACTCAAGCAATATAATCAATGTCACTGAAGTGCACACATACAAACCGCATCTTTTTTGTTTTATATTGATTTGCTTCCAAAGTTTGTATATATTGCTGTATATATTCTGAACAAATGACATTTTTCGAAATGCTGACCCACATCAGTCCTGCTGATTCTTTTGCATGTTCAACAGTAATTCAGTTGCTAGGTTCATGAATTGACTTTATAATGAATACCTCATTTTCCATGTCTGAAATGAACCTGTGCATCATCTTTTGATTAACACATCCATTTTAAGGCCTTATAATGGTCAGCCCAGCAGTTAGAGTAAATAAAACTTCTTTTTGTTGCTGTTGTTGAGTATCATAGAGTCAGAATCAACCCATAGTTGGCCCTCTAGCAGGTTTTTAAAGGAAATAAATTGCAAATTAGAATGAACTGTGTACCTGAAGCATTTGCTGAAGAAGTTCAAAGACTGTAGTCTACCACATGGATTGAAGATGAACAGCAAGAAAACCGATTGTCATGACTTGGCCTATGGGCAGCACTATAACAGATGGAGAAGGGATTGAGATTGTTAACAATTTCAACCTGTTTGGCTCCAAAATCAACAATCTTGGTACCAGCAGCTAGAAAATCAAAATACGAACTGTACTGGAAAATATTCTGTCAGGGACCTATCTAGAGTGTTAAAAAGAAAAAGGTGTCATCCCAGAGTCTAAGGTGTTCCTGACCTAGGCCATGTAATTTGCAATTACTTGCTATGCATCAGAAATCTGGACAATGACAAGAGATGATAGAAGTAGAATCAACACCTTTGAGTTGTGGTGCTGGAGATGATTAATGAACATATAATGAACGGTCAAGAGAACAAATAGGTCTGTCCTGGATAGTGTGAAACCAAGCTTTTCCTTGAAAGCAAGGGTCTTGAGGCTCCATCTCACATTCTTTGGAAGTGTTTCCAGGAAGGACCAATCCTCGAAGAAGGGCATCATGCTTGGAAAGGTGGAGAAACAGCACAGGAGAGGAAGACCCCGGGAGAAGCTGAATTGACTTGATAACTAGTGCAATGAAGGTAGGTGTGTCAGAGTCAGTGAGATTAGGTAAGGATAGGACAGAGTCCAGCGGTATTGTGCATAAGATCACTATGTGTCATAGTCGACTGGACAGCACATAACAATAATTTTTGTGTTGTTCCTGCAATTCCTTACCATTAAGCATATCCCTTTAAACAGCTGAAACTTATACTAAAATAAACTTTCCAGTATTAAATCAAGGCATACTTCATTTTGTACAATATGTTCTTAGTGAGTTGATCTGCTAATCCAAGGGTCTTAAGTCTCCAACAGTTCAAATCCACCAGGGAGAAAGGTGGGCAGACTTTCCGATTGAAAAATAGTCTCAAAAACTCAATGGAGGGACAATATTAGTCAGAACCAAATGCACATCGATGAGTGAGAGTGAGATATAGGCCAAGTACTTGAAATAAAAATTTTCAAAATTGCATTTTATTTGATGTCTTCATTAATACCAATCAAATGTAAGTGGGTTTGCTCTTTGATATTATAATTCCTACAATCTTTCAAGAACTGATAGAATATCAAACGAGATGTCTGCACAAATGAATGTAATATTGAAAACATTAACTCATATATCCCAGGATATTGGAAGACAGCTTTTTTTTTTTTCATATTACTAGACCTATAGATGAGTGCATTCAAAAGAAAGGTGATGTAATGGAATGTGGAAATTATCAAACAGTGTCAGCAACATCACTAACTGACCCACATTCACCCATTGCTACAAGTCTGAATTGACTCAGAGGTTTAAAATCCCAGTAAGCAGACAGCTCACCTTTCTTCCATGGAGTGAATTCAAACCAAATTTTAGGTCAGCAGCACCATTCTTCACTTTGCTACCACTCACTCACTCATTGCTTTGGTTTCCACTATGTAGAAGGTTTTGAGGTCAGAGAATGCTATTCATCCCAATTTTTGTTCGTTTGTTTGTTTTCAGAAATGCTTTGCTTATCCATGATCTTTTTCCTCTCCAAATAATTTGACAATTTCCCTTTTGATCTTCTTATAAAATGAATTTGGTATCTGTATTTAGATTATATTGAACACGTAGATTGCTTTTGTTAAGATTGTTATTTTCACAATATTGTGTCTTCCTATCCATGAACAGGGCATATTTTTCTGTTTCTGTAGGTCTTTTATTGTGTCTTGCAGAAATGTTCTGCTGTTTTCTTTGTATAGGTCTATTGTATCTTTGTAAAGTTCACCTCCAAATATATCAGTTTGTGCTTGGTTATTGGAAATGGTATTGCTTTCTTGGTTTACTTCTCTGCGTTCTCTTTGTTACTGTAGAGGAATCCTACTGAGTTTTGGATATTTCTCTTATATCCTGCCACTCTAATAAGTTGGTCCACTAGTCCTAAAAGGTTTTTGTTGAGTCCTTGAGGATTTCTGTGTACACTAACATAAAACCTGCATATAGCAATAATTTAATCCTCTCTTTGCTGATCTGGATGCTTGCTTTTTTTCTTATTTCTTTCTCTTGTTGTATTGCCCTACCAAGACTTCCAATACAATATTGAATAGAAGTGGTGACAGTGGGCATTCTTATCTGGTCCCTGTTTACAAGGAAAATGTTTTTAGTCTTTCTCCATTTATAAT
Organism: Elephantulus edwardii; assembly: GCF_000299155.1. NCBI lineage: Eukaryota > Metazoa > Chordata > Mammalia > Macroscelidea > Macroscelididae > Elephantulus > Elephantulus edwardii. The sequence continues at coordinate 777,834 of NW_006399972.1, forward strand.
GCGATTGGTTTCTGGTTTTGCCTATGAACTTTTCATTATGTTGAGGAAATTCCCTTCTATTTCAATTTTGCTGATTGTCTTTGTCAGGAAGGGATGTTAGATTTTGTCAAAGGACTTTTCTGCATCAATTGCTAAGATCATATATTTCTTGCTACTTTTTTTAAAATGGTGAATTATGTTGATTGTTTTTCTCATATCTAACCATCCTTGCACACTTCTTATGAATACCAATTAGTCATGTTGTTGTTGTTGTTATGTGCTGTCGAGTCGTTTGCGACTCATTGCGGCCCCATACACAACAGCCCTAAACCCTGCTCTATCCTGCGCCAACAGCACTGCCTCTGACACACCCACCCCGATTACCCCAGTCACCGAATCAATCCATCTCATAGAGGGTCTTCCCCTCCTGCGCTGTCCCTTCAACCTCCCAAGCATGATGTCCCTCTCCAAGGACC
>NW_006399972.1:780994-787441 GCF_000299155.1 Elephantulus edwardii
CCAAGTCCCTTCAGAAAATATCTTCCATTGTTCAACCCGTGATCTGACAGCTTGTATCTTAAGCTTTCTTGGCTTCTGTGATTCCAAACACGTCAACTGCGGACATTTTTTTTTTCTTTAGACCAGTTATGATGAATTTTTTTTTATGTGATTTTGGATTCTATTGACTAGGATTTTGTTAAGGAATTTTGATTTATATTAATGAGAGATATTAATCTGCAGTGTTCTTTTGTGGTAATATCTTTGCCTGGTTTTCATTTTACGGTTATTCTTGCTTCATAGAATGATTATGGGAGTGTTCCTCCTTTTTCAATTTTTAAAAAAAATTTAAGTAGATTGGTGACAGATCCTCCTTGAGTGTTTGGTAGAATTCAGCTGTGAAGCCATCCGGTCCAGGACTTTTGTTATGAGGAAGTCTTTTTATGACCTGTTCAATTTCTTCTTTTGTGATGGGTCTGTTTAAGTGTTCTATATCTATCCTTGCTACTCTGAGTAAGGCATGAGTTTCAAGGAACTTGTCCATTTCTTCCAGTTTTTTTAACTTAACAGAACATAACTTTTTATAGTATTCTTATATTATCAATTTCATTTCATCTGTGTCTGTTGTCATGTTGCCTCTTTCATTTCTTAATCAAGTTATCTGTGTCTTCTCTTTTTTTTTTTTCTTTTGTTAAGTTTGCCAGTGATTTGTCAATTTTATTGACCCTTTCGGAAAACCAACTCTTGGTCTTATTGATGGTTTCTTTTGTTTTTCTGTTTACTATCATATTGATTTCAGCTCTTGTCTTTATGATTTCTTTTTTCTATAGGCTCTAGGGTTAGTTTATTGCTCTTTTTTCTCTTTGATGAAGGTATTGAGTTAGATCATTGATTTTTCTTTTTAGTTGTGTGCTTATTGCTATGAATTGCCCCTGAGGACTGCCTTAGCTGAATTTCATAGAGTTTGCTATGTTGTATTTTCATTTATTTCAAGGAATTTTTTATTTCATTTTCTATTTTTTATAACTCAACCATGTTTTGACAGAGAGTTATTTAGATTCCACATGTAGGGTCTGTAAGCTTTGTCCTCATCTGGTTAATTTCTAGTTTGATGACATGTGGTCTGAGAAGACACTTTGTATTACTTCAATGCTCTTTAATTTGTTGAGACTTGCTTTGTATCCTAATATGTAATTAGTTCTGGATAATATATCCTGTGCAATTGAGATCAAAGTGTACTGAGTTTTTGTTAGCTGCAGTTCCCTGAATGCATTTGCAAGGTAGAGTTGGCTAATTACATAGTTTAGATCTTCTGCATCGTTGTTGAATTTATTTTGGGTTGACCTATCTATCCTTTGGTGATAGTGGTGTGTCGAAATCTTCTACCACTATTATGGTGCTGTCTATACCTTTCTTCAATTCTATTAACTGTTGTTTTATGTATTTTGTAGGTCCATCATTTGATGCATAAGTGTTGACCAAGGTTATGTCTTCTTGATCTATTGTGCCTTTAGTCAGTATATAATGTCCTTCCTTATCTTTTAAGGTGGTTTTAATTCTGAAGTCTATTTTATCAGAGATTCATATTGCAACTACTGCTTTTTTGAGTTTGTCATTTGCTTGTTATATTATTTTCCAGTCTTTGATTTTGAATCTTTCTCTTCTTTTTTTGGATGTGTCTCTTATAGGAAACATTGATGAGCTTTGTTTTTTTTTTATCCATTCTGCTACTCTTAATTGGTCATTCAGTCTATTCACACTAAATATGGTTATTGTTAGGCCAGGTTTTACCTTTGCCATTTTGTTGTGTTTCTTTTTTCTGTTGTTTCTGGTTACTATGGTCCATCCACTTTCCTTTGGCTTCTCCATGTGAAAGATTTTACTTAAAATGTCTTGTATTTTTGGTTTTGTTTTCATAAGTTCCTTAAGTTCCTTCTTTTCTGCAAAGGATCTAATTTCTCCCTTATATGTGATGAAGAGCTTTGCTGAGTATAAGGTCTTTGGCTGGCAATTGTTTTCTTTCACCTTTCTGTATATGCCATTCCATTGTCTTCTAGCTCTATTTTGGTTCCTACTAGAAATCAAAACTTAATCTAAACGTTTCCCCTTTGGAGCTGACCCATTTTTTTTTCTCATGGTGAGTTTAGAATTCTACCTTTAATCTTTTATTGTGGAGAATTTGACTAATATGAGACAATGTTTTTCTTTTGGGGTCTAGTCTATTTGGTGTTCACCGTGCTTCTTGAATGTGAATTTCCCAGTTCTTCAAAATACTTGGGAATTTTTCTTCTAGTACTTATTCCACAATTTTTTCAGTGATTTCCCTGAGTGGCACGCACTTCCGAAATAGCTTGCCTCTGGAAACTCTATGAATGTGGAGAAACAATGAAAGATATACAAGTGTTCAGGTCTTTCATTCATAGGGTCAGTATGAGTCATCTACAACTTAATGACACCTAACAACAACAATCTATGTTGTAGAATTCTAATCATATGTATGTTGTTACTTTTGATGTCATTCCACATTAATCCTTTTTTTTTTTTTCATTTTCTTTATGTCTCATCTGATTTTTCTTCTGGTATGTTTCCAGTGAGGCCCTTGTCTTCCAGCTCACTGCCTCTTTTTTTCATCTCTTCAGTTCTCCTTTTTTTTCTACCAGCATGTTGAACACTTCTGCCATTTTGGTCTTAATATTCTTGATTGCATTTTCATGCTTTTCTGTTCTTACTAGTACTGTCTTGTGATGATTTTTGTTACATTCTCATACCTCTTTATCTATACTATCAGTTCTTTCTTCCATCTTTTGCATTTTCTTCCATAGCTGTTCAAGATGCTCCTCGGTAATATATTTCTTCTGGATTGTTGTCTCTGAGGTATTTGCTCTCTTGTTTGCTTCCATTATTTCTTCCAAGATTTGTATATTTTTTTAGGTGTTCATATCACTCTACATCAACATATTTCTTCTGGTTCTCTCTATCTAGAGTATTCATTGGGTCTGTTTTTTTTTAGGAGAAAGGTTATTTTGGTTTTTACATGATGACTGAGGTGTATTATTTCTTTCTTAACATTATGTGAGTCTTTTATTAGTAGATGTTGGGTTCTATAACTATATAGTGACCCAGAGTATGGCAATGTTTGGGGAAGCACCTGTATATTTGTGCTTCCTATTTTGGAAGCCACTGCCTAAACAACATGCCCCTAGAAACTCTCTGAACTCTGATAAATGATAAGTTATAGAAAGGCTTCAGCCTTTGTTCATAGGGCCATTATGAGTCATGCTCAACTCTATGACAATCAACAAAAACAATACCACATTTGGTCTGATGTCACAGGTACTTGGCCTGACAGCAGCATTTCCCCCACAGCGTCTGAATGGCAAACCAGGAAGCCTGTTGTTCTCTTCCAGAAATATCATCTCCACCCAGCTCGAGCTAACCCAGTCCCTTCTACTTGAGTTTAAGGGATTGCACATAGTGTGGTTGGGCAGCAGTCTTTCCCCCAAAGGACCTGTGATATTGGTGCTACTGGTGCTGGATAGTGTGGGTGGCACCTTGGTGGTGAAATTGCAGCCTCAACCTGGCAAGCAGTGGTTCTTTCACTAGCCAGGGTATGAGTGTGCCTGGATTGGGCCACAGCCTTTAGCAGACGCTGGGCCGTGATGGCTGGAAGATGCTCCCAGGCCTGCCATGCCGTACAGACCTTAGAATCTTGCAACAGAGTGATGGTAAAGTCTCCAATAAGCCACATTCTTAGAGAAGAGTCATGTCCTATAAGAAGAACTGCATCACCTGAAAAGAATTTAAAAATAATTGCAGCAGTACTTACACAAGAAGTTGCCAGAAGTTTCAACTGGATTCAGAAAAGCACATGGAACTAAGGATATCATGGTAGATGTCAGATCTATGGATGATAGCTGAAAGCAAAGAAATCACAAAAAGAATAAAATATTTTAAGATTAATAAAAAATATTTTAAAAATATTTACTGCATTTTATTAACTATGCAAAGACATGCAATTGTGTGGATCACAGCAAATTATGGATAGCATTATGAAGAATGGAATTGCCAAAACACTTACTTGTGTTCATGCAGAACCTGTACATCAACTAAACAGCATCCATTCAAAAAAAGACAGGGAATAACGTGTGACTTAATATTAGGAAAGTTGTTTATTAGAGTTATATCCTTTCAATATACCTATGCAATTTGTATATTGAACAAATAATCCAAAATGGAACCCATGAAAACTAAAAATGTCACTTTGAAGACCAAGGTACATCTGACCCAAATCACAGTATTTTCAATACATGGAAAAACAAAACAAGGAATAAGGTGGACAAAAGAAGCATTTGAATTACAGTGTTCGTGAGAATGCTACTACACAATGGACTAACAAAAAAACAAGCAATTCTCAGAAGAAATATAGCCAAAAAAGCTTCTTAGGAGCAAAGATAGCATGACCTTGTCTCACATAATTTGGAAATGTTATCAAGATGGAACAATAATATAAAAAGACATTATGCGTGGTAAACAAAAGCAACAAAAAAACCACTCACTATTGTCATGTTATAATTGGATCAAAGCTAACCCTTCAGTGTGTTTTCTGAGATGAAAGATAATTCATCTTTCTCCTAAGAAGCCACTGGTAGATTCAAACTGCCAGAGAGGTACTGTGTTGGTGTTAGCAGTGTAACTCTTTAAAGACTATGCCACCAGTTCCATTCATCTCAATTCTCTTCAGGTGGAAGTACAGGGGATGAGAGGGAATTCTCAATCACAGACACGGCTTCTAGCAACCTAACCTAAGAAGAGTTGTGAATTTTATACGGTTACTCTGCTACATGCTTTGTTAAACTTAATAGATTTCTATCAAATCTGAAATTTGAAATCAAACTAAAATTTAAAGCTATGAATAACACACAAAGTGTGCTTTCATATTACTTTAATATAAATGACAAAGATTTTGGTGAATACAATATAATTTTGTTTGAGAAGAGTCTCTGGGTGTAGTAAAAGTTTAACCATTTAATTGTCAGCTGTAAGGTTAAACTCACACAGAGGTGCCTCAATAGAGAGGCTACCTGCTTCTGGAAGCTTTGAAAACTCTGCATAGCAGTTCTATACTGCATGCCTACTGTTATCCTGAATTGGAATCGGTGCAATGGCAGCTCACAATAAAATAATTCTGAATAAATAGAACATTTTAAGTTTATGCTTTAATAATGCTTTTCCAAACTAATTTATTCTAAGGACAGGAAACATGTCATCACAAAGACAATTCAACTTTCAAGTGAGATGTTTTGAAATGGAGACCACGCATAACTGAAAGAAATGACTTGAAAGAATTTTCATTGTGTCACAAAAATTTGTTCTGCTTATTACAAATCTGTTAAGGTGGTTTCCCCCAAAATTCTGATTAAAAAAATATTCTAGAATGCAAATTATGATTCAATATTGTACTATTTATTTAGAAACAAATTAAAATGTTTCTAGAATTACCTAACATAAGTTCAAAAAACACTATATTTAAGGGGAACACAAAAGAAAAATAGTGCAAAAGCATAAATCTTAAATGACCATCAGTAACATAAAGGGCCCCTTTGTATGCAGAACACAGAGTAAAAATTTTATCTCTTCACACTGGCTTGCTAGGCTCTAAGATTGGAAATTATTAATCCAAGTGACAAAAATAATATTATGAAAAAAGGCAATAAACTATTACTATGTTGTTGTTGTTATGTGCCATCAAGTCGCTTGCAAAACATAGCGACCCTATGTACAAGAGCCCTAAAGTCAGCTCTGTCCTGTGCCAATCACAATGTCTCTGACACTCCCATCCTGATGATCCCAGTCACTAAATCAATCCACCTCATAGAGTGCCTACCCCTCCTGCGCTGTCCCTCCACCCTCCCAGGCATGATCTCCTTCTCCAAGGACCGGTCGCTCCTCACAACATGTCCAAAATATGTTAGATGGAGCCTCAGAATCCTTGCCTCCAAGGAGCCACCTGGTTTAACCCTTTCCAGGACAAATCTGTTTGTTTTCCTAGTAGTCCATGGTACTCTCAATACTCTTCTGCAGCACCACAGCTTGAAAGCATCAATTCTCCTTCAATCCTCCTTGGTCATTGTCCAACTCTCTGATGCATAACAAGTGATTGCAAAGACCATGGCCTGTATCAGCGCACCTTAGTCTCCAGAGAGAAACCATTGTACATCAGAACTTTGGAGAGATCCCTAACAGCAGACTTTTCCATGGAAATATGCCTTTGATTTCCTGGCTACTGGTCCTGCGAGTGTTGACTGTGGAGCCAAGCAGACTAAATCTGTGAACAATCTCAATCTCTTCACCATCCATCCTGATGCTAACAATTGGTCCAGTGGTGAGAATCTTTGTCTTCTTGACATTGAGCTTCAATCCATATTGGAGGCTGCAGAGTGTGAAGGACTGCAGCCTACAATATGGATT
>NW_006399972.1:788352-790080 GCF_000299155.1 Elephantulus edwardii
AGAATCTTGCTTGCATGTGAAATCAATGAGATTGTTCTATAGTTTCCACACTCTGTTGGGTCACCTTTCTTTGGAATGGGAACAAATATAGATGATCTCTTCCAGTCAGTTGCCAAGTGGTTGTTCTCCAGATTTCTTGGCACAACTTGGTGAGCATGTCCAGGGCAACATCTGTTAGCTGAAATATGTCAATTGGTATACCTTTGGAGAAGCTGGGCAGACAAAGGGTTCATGAAACTCCCCACCCATTTTCTCAGGTGACATTGAATACACCAAAACCACGCGGCATTGGTTCCTCAGGCCGCATAGAGGGGGCATAAAGGAACTATTACTATAGGAAAACAAAATTAAAAAACTATTAAAAATTCATTATTCATATTTCATAGATCTAATAATTCATGTTCCATTAAACAGAACCTCTAATATTTTGACAAGCCTTGATGACTAGTGATGATTAGTGCAAAATTTTCTCACAGAGTTTTGATACAGAATATTATGGCACTTTACATAATGAAACACTTAGTTCTGTTCACATTTCTATTTTCTAAGGCCCTCCAAGCTTTGATCCTAAACTACAATTTATAAATTTATCTCTGACAATTTCTCTAAATGACTCATACAAAGCCAAAAAACTGCCCAATTTTTCCATTTTTGGCAAATGCTTTCTTTCTCTACTTTTGCTGGTTTTTATTTTTCTGAAATAGAATAACTTGATCATAAGGCTTTAGAGGAGAATGTTTGGGCTCAAGTTTCAGCATTATTTTGAAACAAACATCAGACAATATCTTTAAGTATAAGGTCATTATTTTAAATGTGGTTATTATATCATTCTTTAGAAATACTAAAAATAGTTCTTTGGTATTATCAAATATTACCAATTTTCTCTCAGTCTGTTATATTATGATGGGTTCTCTGTTGCTGTAATGTTGGAAGTTGTGCCATTGGTATTTCTTTCAAGTGCTAGTAGTGTCATAAAAGTAAAGGCTTGAAAACTCCTGCAAATAAAGATTAAAGACTACATCCTTCAGTATATGTTGTTGTTGTTGTTATGTGCCATCGAGTCATTTGTGACTCATAGCAACCCTATGTACAATAGCCCTAAACCCTGCTCTACCCTGTGCCAATTGTACTGCCTCTGACACACCCATCCCGATTAACCCAGTCACTGAATCAATCCATCTCATAGAGGGTCTTCCCCTCTTGCGCTGTCCCTCCACCCTACCAAGCATGATGTCCCTCTCCAAGGACCGGTCCCTCCTTTCAACATGCCCAAAGTATGTCAGATGAAGCCCCAGAATCCTTGCCTCCAAGGAGTTGCTTGGTTTAACCCTCTCCAGAATGAATCTGTTTGTTTCCTTGGCAGTCCATGGTACAATCAATAATCTTCTCCAGCACCACAGCTCAAAGGCATTAATTTTCCTTCTGTCCTCCCTAGTCAATGTCCAACTCTCTGATATATAACAAGTGATTGCAAAGACCATGGTATGTATCAGGCACACCTTAGTCTCCAGAGAGACACCATTGCTCTTCAGTACTTTAGAGAGGTCATTAACAGCAGACTTTCCCATTGCAATACGTTTTTTGATTTCCTGGATGCTGGTGCCAAGAGTGTTGACCTTGGAACCGAGCAAACTGAAGGTATGAACAACCTCAATCTCTTCACCATCCATCCTGATGCTTCCAATTGGTCCAGAGGTGAGAATCTTTGTCTTCTTGACATTGAGCCTC
>NW_006399972.1:790877-813534 GCF_000299155.1 Elephantulus edwardii
TTTTGATACAATGACTCAGTATATTCCTTCCATCTTCTTTTAATACTTCCTGGATCATTTTATATTCTGCCTAAAGCATCCTTGATTATAGCAACTCTAGGTTTGAATTCGTTCTTCAGTTCTTGAACTTAAGAAATGCTGAACGAGTTTGGCCCTTTTGATGTATGTGTTACAGTTCATTAAAAAAAATAATCAACAACTGACACAACAGGCAGCATCATGATAAATGGAGAAAAGATGAACTTTGTCAAAGATTTCACTTCAATTGGATCCACAAAGAATACCCACAGAGCAGCAGTCAAGAAATAAATGATGTATCTGCATTGGACAAATCTATTGACAAGGATCTCTTTAAAGTTCTAAAGAACACTTTAAATATGAAAATACACCTGACCCAAGTTATACTATTTTCAATTTCTCCATAAATATGTGGAAGTTAGATTATGATTAAAGAAGACTGCAGAAGAATTGAAACATTTACAATGTGGTATTGGAAGAGTATTGAATACAACATGGACAGCCAAAAGAACAAATAAATCTGTCTTGGAGAGACTGTACCCCTGGTACTTTCTAGATGTAAGGGTGGTGAGGCTTCATCTCACATACTTCGGGCATGCTATCAAGACAGGTTAGTCCTTAAAGAAAGACATACTTAGAAAATTAGATCATCAGTGAAATACCTTCAATCAAATGGATTTACATAGTAACTGTAACAATGGGTCAAAGCAGATATTATGAGGATGGCACAGGATCAGGCAAGATTTCTTTCTGTTGTACAGAGTTGCTGTGAATTGAAACAGACTCCATGGGACCAAACAAAAACAACAATGTCATCAAATATGTAGTCATATTCAGATGTTCCTATCTACCTCATATATTTTTATATAAGGATTTTAGTATGGATCAAGACCTAAACAAGATTCACATATTGTGTTTGATTAGCATATTATGCTGAGAAGGGTGGAGGGTCAGCAAAGGAGAGAAGACCTTCAACCAGGTGGACTGACACAGTGACTGCTGCAATGGGCTCTTGTGTGCCAGGAAGTGTGAGGATGGCACAGGTTAGACAAGGGTTCAGATCTTTTGTTCATAGGGTCACTGAATCTTACTTGACTGAGTGGCACCTATCAACAACAACAACAATACAGATTTTCAAGGCTTATTTTCTCTTTTACCATTTTGTTTATTAATTATTTATTAATCATATTTCCTATAAAACAATTCACATTTGGAATCTTGATGAGTATTTTCTCTGTAGATTTGTTGTTGTTTTTGTTGATATTGTTTCAATATGTTTTGGACTCCTATATTTCCTTTAAATGATTGTTAAATCTAAGAGCCTGACCTATTTAAAGAAAACTTACCCTTATCCACTATTTGATTATTCTAAGGTATAGTTCTTGGGAAAGGCAAGTCAAAGCTTAATTCTTTCAAAAAAAGCTGAATATGTGAATATTATTTTACAATAAAAACTTGATCAGATGCGTTGCATATATTATGAAGGAATGCATCCAAAACATATCTCAGAACTAGTTAAAGTAATGTCAACGACAACTCGTAACTATGAACAGATGTGAACTTTGTCCTATCCTGTCCTATACTCAAGACCGCTGATGTGCTCGAACTCATTGTTTTGTTCACTGTGTCATTCAATCTAGTTGAGAATCTTCCATTCTTTCTTTGACCCTCCACGTTTCTCAGCATAGTATCTGCTTCCAAGAAATAGTTCTTCCTAACAACATGCTCAAAGTATATGAGATGAAATTTGACCATTCTTGGCTCTAAAGATCTCTCTGGCTGCACTTCTTCCAAGATTGACTTGTTGCTGTTCTTTTGGTAGTCTATAAGATAGTTAGCACTCTTGTCCAATAACACAATTTAAAGACATCATCTTCCAACATACTTCTTGATTGCTTAGATGTGCAGGAAGCAACTGAAAATATCATGGCTTAAATCAGATGCACATTAATCTTTAAACTCATATTCTTCCTCTTTATCTCTTTAAAAGGGTCCTTGACACCAGCTTTTCGCAATGTAACACATTTTTTAAAAATATTCTTGACACTATTATCCTGAGTATTGATTATGGATGAATGTAAAATACATTTTTTGTAATTTTTTTAATCCATCTTCCAGAAATTCAAGTAGGATTTAGAAGAGGCCATAGCACCAGGGATATCATTGCTAAAGTCAGATATATCCTGGATGAAAATAAAGAATACCAGAAGAATGTCTATTTATATTCTATTGACTATGCCAAGTCATTTTGCTTCATGGATCAGAACAAATTTCTGGCTAATACTGAAAAGAATGGGAATCCAAGAGCACATAATTGTGCTCATGTGACACCTATACCTAGACCAGGAGGCTGTTGTATGAAAAGAGCAAAGGACCGTTACATGGTTTAAAATTAAGAAAGGAGTGTGTCGGGGTTGTACCCTTTCTCCATAACTATTCAATCTGTATGCTGAGCAAAAGTTTTGAGAAGCTGGACTTTGTTAAGAGGAATGTAGCATGAGATTTGGAGAGAGGCTCATCAATAACCTGCAGTATGCAGATGACACAACCTTACTTGCTCAAACTAAGTAGGACTTGAAAGACTTGTTGCAGAAGATCAATGAATACAATCTTCAATATGGATTGTGTCTCAATGTAGGAAAAAACCCCCAAACAAACAAACACAAAGATTCTTATCATCAGACTAACAGGCAGCATCATGGCAGGTGGAGAAAAGATTGAAACTGTCAATAATTTCATCTTACTTAGATCCACAATTAGCAACACTATTGCTATTAGCAGTCAGGGAATCAGGAGATGTATTATACTGGGAAAGTCTGCACATAAGGACCTCTCCAAATTATTGAAAAGTAATGATGTCAGTTTGATTATCAAGGTGTGTCTGATTCAAGCCATGGTCTTTTCTGACCGCTTGCTGTGCATCTGAGAGGTGGACAATGAATAAGTATGTCAGAAGAATTGATGTCTTTGAGCTGTGATTTTTGGAAAGGAGTACTAAACATGCCATGGACTGCCAAAAGAACATACAAATATGTTTTGGAACCAGAGTGCTCTTTGGAGGCAAAGGCGATGAGGCTTCACCTCACATACTGCAGGCATGTTGCTAGCAATATCTATTCCTTGGAGAGCAACATGATGCTAGGAAAGGTAGAGGGTTGATGAGGGAAAGGAAGACCCTTGGCCAGGTGGATTAATACTGTGACTACTACAGTGAGCCCGACTGTGTCAGGAAGTGTGAAGAGGATGGCACAAGATAGAATGGGATTCAGATCTGTTGTTCATAGGGTTGTGATGGGTCATACTCACCTCGACAGCAGCTAACAACAACTGCAACACCATGAATGAGGTTGCTTATTCAACCAGTGGCAAGGATATTTATTTTCTTGATATTGAGATGTAATTCACATTGAAGACAATAGTCTTGACTCTTCTGCAGCAAGTACTTCAAGACTTCTTCACTTTTTTGTGTGTAAGGTCCTATCATCACACACATCCTTCTCGATTTTTAAACCATGCTGTGTTCCCTTGCTCTGTTCAGACAATTGCTTCTTGGTCTATATATAAGTTTTGCACCAGCACAGTTAAGTGCTCTGAAATTTCCGTCCCTCTCAAGGTTATCCACATTATTGTATGACACAATCATCCACATTGTTTTATTGACTACACCTCTGCATAGTCAATAAAACATAATAGCGACAAGAGAGGTTCTATAGATTGTCTGGCCTATTCAATAGAGTCCACTGGAAAGGCCAATGTATTACCCATCAATGGCATGCTAGCTTTCTCACAGTTGAAAAAGAAGTGAACAATCATACGACAAAAAGCACTTACATCAGGAGAACCACTGGTGAGAAACTGGTGGAATGTAAGTCTTTTTAAACCTCATGTATTCTCTCCTTTCACCCAGGAACCATCTGACTTTATCAATGATATCCCTGGTGCCACCGCCTCTTCTAAACCCAGCAATAACTTCTGGAAGTTCTCTGTACTGTTCTAGTTATTTGGGGATGGTTCTCAGCAAGATTTTACTTGCATGCAATATTGTTAGATAATGTTCACTTTCTGTTAGATCACCTTTCTTTGGAATAGGAACAAATATGAATCTCTTCTAGTCAGTGAGCCAGGCAGCTGCCTTCCAAATTTCCTAGCACAAATGAGTGATCTTAAATTTAAAAAGAAACATCTGTATTTATATATATATGGAATTCCGTATCAGAGTGGCTGGTTAATTGATTAATTCATACTTGCGCTGGTAATAAGTTACAGAACAGGCATTCACAGTCTTTACCATGAAATACTGCAGTGTACATTCATAGTATCAGTGTAGTTTCTAAACATTGGTTTTTGTATCTAAAACAATTGTGTTGTAAACCTGAATGCTTGACCAAACCAATGATTTCTGTTACTAGAATTTGGGGCTTGAAACAATGGGTAAAGAATAATTCTCTCTTAAGGACAGTAATGTTGATGGATAAAGCATTACACTTTGTAACATCTCTAAAATGTTACAGATCTATAGATTGGATGATGTTGTTTGCCATGGAGTCAGAACTGACGCATAACTGATCCTTGAGCAGGATTTTTGTTTTGTTTTCATTGAGATTTTAATGTTTATAGAGAACTTGGATTTCCAATTATTCATTTTTGCACATTTTCCTTCCTGCCCCCTCTCAGTTGACTTTTTCCTTTGGGGAAAAAAAAATCTTTCATTTTTAAACAGTTCCCCTGTCCCCAGACCACTTTACTATGCAGCTCTTATCCAGTAGGTTTTCAGAGGCAGTAAATAACGTGGGAGGAGATTGGCCTTCCCAAACCACATATACCTTTGGGATGGCAGTGCAGCTTCTTATCACTAGGCCACCAAAGCTCCCTAGAGATAAGATAGAGAATAGCAAATCCCTGGAGAATTATTAGATGAGCATAAAACATACATGTAAAAGAAAGAATCAAGGGATGAAGTGAAAATTTCTATGCCATTCCATCACAGCTAAGGGCCAGTTGCTATTATTGCTGTTGTTAGATACCTTCAAGTTGAGTAAGACTTATAGCGATCCTTTGCATGACAGATCTGACCCTTTCCTATCCTGTGCTAACCTCACAATCTCTGACACATTTGATCCCATTACAGCAGCCACTGTGTCAATTATCTGTTGGATAGTTATCCTCTCCTCCTCTATCTCCCTATTTTTCCAAGCATGATGTCCTCCTCCAATGAATAGCCTTTCCTAGAAACATGCCCAAATATGTGAGATGAAGCTTTTGCATCCTTGCCTCCATTTCCTGTTTAACTTCAATTGTTTAACTCTTCCTTGGATTTACTTAAAATAAACTCTTCAAATAAAATCCTTTGGGGGTTTAAAAAAAAAAAAGAGTAGATGCAGGGATTTTCTATCTTATATTGTTATTGTTGCTCAAGCTGGTGACCTTGAACCGTGTGCCTTCAGGATTGCAGAACAGCTTCTTGCCACTAGACCACCAGAGCTCCCTAAATATGTAGGTATAATAAGTAGTTGACTTTATACTTTCTAGGTCAAGCAGATGTCTAAATATTATTTTTTTTTCACATAAGATTTATGGTTGCTAGGTGCTGTCGAGTTGGTTTTGAACAAATCAGAACTCTTCCCTATCCTGTGCCATCCTCATAATTTCTGATAATCTTCATCTTCAGCTCATTGTTGTGGTCACTAAGTCGATTCATCTGATTGAGGATCTTCCTCTCTTTGGTCTATGCTGCACCTTTCCAAGCATGATGTTCCTCTACGTTATGCTTCTAACAACATGTCCAAAGGAAGTGAGATGAATCATTGTCATCTTTGCCTCCAAGGAACACTTTATCCTAAAGGCATTGGGTTGGGGGTGGGGGGAGGCTGCAGGAATTGGTAGAATACCATTTGACAAGTTTTAAGTAATAGATGCAGTCTTGGACATATAGTTTAATCAAGAAGTGCAAACTAAAGAAGCTATGTAGACGTGGAAACTTTCATATCCTGTTAGGGGAATTGTAAAATGGTACAAGCACTCTGTAGGACAGTTTGACGTTTCCTCAAAAAGCTGAGCCTAGAAATTCAGTATGATCCAGCTATTCCACTGGTAGGAATAAATCCAGAAGAAATTAGAACGGAGACACAAAAGGAGACCTGTACACCAATGTTCATAGCATTATTCATCATCACAAGAACATAAAAACAGCTCAAATGGCCAAGCAAAACAGAATCGATTGAGAAATTATGATACATTCACATGATGGAGTACTACACAGCCTTCAGGATCAACTATTTTGAAAAGTACTACATCACTTGGGAGAGACTAGAGACTATTATGGTGAGTAGACTAATTCAGTCTCACTATGGACAAATACTGCATAGGATTATTATTGCAAAAATAGAAGGATAACTAGTAAAACATCTATGGGATCCAAGAGGGGGAAGGAGTGGTTTCGGAGGGGTGAGGATGGGTAAGGCCAAGATAACAGGTTTGCACAATGTGGTGGGGAAGAGAAACGGGAAGGAAATGGGAAGACCCAGTGGGGACTTGAAAAGACCAGGTAATGGTGGGCATAGTCCAATGGTGATTAATTTGATAAAACACCATGTATGGAAATGATTGTATGAAACATAATGTCAATGAAGGAAAAGTGTAGGGAAAATATTTTTAGTAAAAAAAAAATGTCTTCTAAAAAATAATATTATACCATTTCCTTGTGGGAAAAGTCAGGATAATGATGGGCATAGTCCAACGGTGACTAATTAATTTTATAAAACACAATGCATGAGAATAGTTGTATGAAACACAATATAAATGGAACTTTGTAAGCAAACCAATAAAAAGTGAATTAATTTCTTTTAAGCAAAGATAATTATCTGAAAAATATTGCCACCAACATTTAAATGAATAGTGTGTTCTTCTCCAGATCCTATGTTTTATATATATATATATATATATATATATATATATATATATATATACACAAAGACCCCCAACATATATATACACACACACACACACACACGCATATATACCTTTATATATACATACATATTTATCTATCTTTATATATGTGTGTGGGTGTGTATATCTATGTGTGTGTACATATATGTATTTTTTTCTGTGTGTATATATATGTGTGTTTCTCTGTGTGTGTATATATATGTGCCTCTGTGTGTGTGTGTGTGTGTGTATCTATATATGTTGGGAGATATATATATTTATTGATAAGGAATTGTGCTGCCAACATAAAGGTATGTGGTTCAAATACAGCAGTTGCTCCAAATGAAAATGATAGGCAATCTCCTCCCATGCATCCTACTGCCTCTGAAAACCCACTGGACTGTCAACTATGAGTTTGTTCCAACTCAGTGATACATATATAATGTATATTTTGTTCTTATCTAGTTCCTTTACACTGAGTGAGATACATGTGACTCCAGTAGGTCTTCACTAGGTCTTATAAATTGCATGGGTTAAAATGGCTCATCTTTCTCTTACAGAACAACTTGTAGATTCAAACTACTTGCAATTAGGTTGTCAGTTTAATTCCTTTTCCACTAGGCCACCAGAGCTCCTTATAATACAAATAAATAAAAAAATAAAAATCTGTATACTATAAATAGATAAAAAAATACATAATATATAAAGTATGTCATTTTATATAATATATATATCACACTGAATGGAGCTGGGCAACAGTATAGCTTTCCTATTGAAATAGTAGAGTAAAAAGAGTTCTCTTACTAGTAATAACTATGAAATATTTATAAAACATCTGAATTTATAGGAGCAAGTATTACAAAGTATGGGTATTATTGTTGAGAAAGTAAATGAACAAAGAAACTAACAACCTATGGTTTGGCTAAGCCACTAGCTCATTGTCATCTTTGTATTGATATTCTAGGTTGTCACTTCACTCTGCTTCTGCCTGGGAAACTTAACAGACCACAACTAAAACCTATCCTCTCTTTGGACTATTTTCTGTCTACTCATTTTTCGCTTCAGAAAAATACTTGCTCCCTTCCTTAATGGACTTCTGGGAATAGAAAAAGCAACTGCAATAAAAGCACACTGAATTAAGCGAAAAAGCCAAGTCATTAACAAAACTGTAAATTCTGTTCTAGATTCCCAGAACACATTACATTAGTCCCATCTCTCTCCTTTTAACAGATTCCTTTTCCCCCTTTTAACATACCCTTGTCCATATTACTTCATTTAGCAAATAGAGTTTCGTATTTATAAAATATTTTCCCTGAACCCATCACAATAATCACTTTCTTGTCTTTGTTGCTCACTGTGAATTCTTTTGGTACATTTTCTTATGTTGTGGTTTCATTTCATTCTGAGTGTAGGCTTCCTCTGATTAAGGGATTCTTGTTCAACAATCAGATGTGTAATTAGCCTAGTTTTCATTTAGAACATAGGCATCCCCAAAGTTGCGAGCATTCAACTTGCCCTTTAATGTTATGTAAAATTGTACTCACTTGGAAGTGATTGAACCAAATGCTATGCCTTTAGGTGCCAAAGAGCTGGTGTCAACTCCCAGTGACCCTCTTACCATAGAGCAAAGCCGCCTGTTCCTGCACCATCCTCACAATTGGTGCTATGCTTGAGCCCATTTGTTGTCAGCCACGTCATTCTTCTCCCTGCTGGCAACAAATACTTCATCATAGTCACCTTCACTTGCTTCACATACAACTTTTAAATAATTGGGGGGGAAAACCCTTGACTCATTCCTTCTTGTAAAGTAAAGCTAAATATGAACTACATGCACCTATTCCAATCTGCCTACAAAATGCCACTTAAGGTCTTGAAGACAGAACTTGCTTATAATTCCATGATGGCCTGTATTGAAATATTGCACCTGCAACTGGCTCATTATTGCTTCTTTTTCTTGTTCTTACCTGATTTTGGAATCAAGATGATGCTTTTTGCTGCTGAGTCAGAACCAAGGCACAGCTGACCCTCCAGTGGATTTTTAGAGGCAGTAAATAGATAGGGCCATGGTCTTCACAGTTATGGGCTATGCATCAGAAAGCTGGACAATGAGTAGGGATTGATGCCTTTGAGCTGTGGTTCTGGAGAAGAGTATTGAATATACCATGGACTACTAAGAGAACAAACATGTTGGTCCTGTAGATGATGAAACCAGGCTGCTCTGAAGCTCCATCTGACATACTTTAGGCATGTTAGAAGGAAATGTCAGTCTTTGGAGAGTGACATTATGCTTGAGAGGGTGGAGGGACAGCAAAGGAGGAAAAGACCCTTGATGAGATGAATTGACTCAGTGACTGGAGTAATGGAGGTAGGTAAGTCAGTGACAGTGGTATACATAGGGTTTACTATGAGTCACAGGCAACTTGACAGCACATAACTACAACAAAAAATAAGTTGGGAAGAGATTATCCACCTGTCTTCCATGGAGCAGCAGGTATTCAAACCACGCTTCTGTGGGATTGTGGGGTAGCTTCTTATCACTAAAACACAAAGCTCCCTGGCAATGGTAATCACCTTAGAAAAACCTAATGGTTCTTCTTTTCTAGGGGAAAAAAACCCATAAAACTGACTTTTACTAAAAATGAATAAAGATTTCCAGTGAAATTGACAAGTGAACAGTTTTATTGTTATCGTTAGGTATCATTGAGTTGAGGTGGGTTATTTTAATCTGCAGCCCTCAGGCTTGGTTTTAATTACTTTTGGTCAAACTTTCTTCTAAGTGATATAGCACTGGTCTGTCAATTTCCTGTACAGAAGTAACTCCTGGTTGCGGTGATGCTAAACATTGTGACACTGATGTGTTAAATGCAGTAATAGTTACCCTTGGTGGACAGTGCTTGGTGGAGCTCACAGATTAAAATAGGCTTGGAAGCAGAAGTGGATTCCACTTTCTAAAGAGCTTCCGGAAACTTCATGAACTTAGAGAAATGGTGAAAGTTACACAAGTGTTCAGGTCTTTTGTTCACAGGGTCATTATGAGTCCTCTATGACTCAACAGCACTTAACAACAAAAACCATTGAGTCATCCCAACTCATACCTGATGTTACCAAGGCACTAAATCTGGAGGAGATTGCACATCTTTCTCCCATAGAACAGCTTAATTTGGACCATATGCCTTCTTTTATTCTTTTGGCACTTGTTAACTTTCCCAGGTCTTTTTAAAATCAAACCATGCCTTTCTTCTTGCAATGATGCCTATAAAACTATGCTTCTCCTGTTGTGGTGTTACAGGAGAGTACTGAATATTCCATGCACTGCCCAATGACCAAACAAGACTGTTTTGGAAAAAGCACAACTAGGGTGCTTCTTAGAGGCAAGGATGGTGAGACTTTATCTCATATATTTGGACATTTTTTCAGAAGAGGCCAGCCAGTACATGGAAAAAATACATCAGTCTTGGAAAAATTAAAGGCCAGATAAAGGAAGACTCTCAAAAAGATGAAATAGCACAGAGACCATAATAATGTGTTTGAGCCTCTCAGAGGTCCCTTGGATGATGCTGAATAGGGCAAAGTCTATTTTTCATAGAGTCACCACAAGTTATCCTTGATTCAAAAGAATCTAAGAAGAAGATAGTTGTGGTTAGTTGCTGTATATCAGTTCCCAGATTAATGGAAACCTCATGCACATGAAAATTGGAGTCTTACGATCCATAGAGTTTTCACTGGCTGATATTTTCAGAAGTACACCATCAGTCCTTTCTTCAAAGGCAGCCTTCATTCATCTGAGAGCTCTAGGAAAACCTATGTAGTATCATAGCAGCAGAAAAGCCTCTAGTGATAGATAAATAGTTGTGTTTGAGGTGCATTGATCAAGAATGGGACCCAGGCCAAATCTCCTTCCTGGAAAGCAAAAATTCTACAGCTAAGCCATTACTGCATCATTTTCCTATATGGAATCATCTTAAATGCCATCCACAAGAATGTGTTTTTCACAATCTCATCACCAGCTCACATATTTATAGTTTCCCAAGCCTGTTTTGCCTTTCTGCCCTTTCTCCTTCGCTTTTTCATCTGAGTATAGATCTTCCTCAGCTCTTCCATTTAATATTTTCTGATTACCTTATCTCAGTGCAACACCTTCTGATATCAACTTCTACAGTGTTCATTTAACAAGCTTATTGTACATTTTTGTATTATATCTATATATTCTGATGTATATCCTTTTAAAAATCCCAAGTTTCCTGATATAGCAATTCACTTTAATTTTAGTCATTAACTTTCCCCTTTCCCAATATCTCCCAGAATTGATTGTACGTAGTAGAAGCTATACAACAAATGGGGAAATCTGGTATCATAGTCCATTGGGAGATGTGCTGCTAATCTTACAACTATAGCATTCTGGCAGTTCAAATCCACCAGCAGCTCCATGGAAGAAAGATGGGCAATCACCTACCATCTTAGATACAGCTTCAGAAACCTAATAGAAAGTCAGCCATGAGTCAGTTCTGACTCCATAGCAGTGTGTGGGTGGGTGTCCAGCGGTGTGTGTGTCGGGGGGGGGGGGTGTATGAGAGAGAGAGAGGGAAAGAGAAAAGAGAGAGAGAGAATGAACACAAAATAAATAGTTAGTATGTGATTCTTAAAAGAGTGGCAGAATCATGAAGAACTGATTCTACTGATTCCTTTTTTTAAATGAAAATATTTGAAAATGTGCAATATTCATTGTATGACATCACATATTCCCTCATAATAAATATAACTATAAGTACATAAAATGTATTATGGTAAGTTTAGTGTAACTATAGTACACAAAATATACATCAAAGATTTGTTATTTAGAAAATATTGAGCATCCATATACTCTGTAGAGTGCTGCTGAAGGCCACAAAGAATTGATATCCACCCTTCACAAGAATAAATTGCACTGTCACAAATTCTAATACACTCAGGAATCAAAGATGACAGTACATTAGTACACTGGAGCTTGGTATTTCTCCCCAACATTAATCTTTGAGGTCTTAAATTAATACTGATACGGGATATCTCATCTGTTTATTTCCTCTGCAGTAAGATATTTGCAGATACACAAAAGCTTTTTAATTTAAACAAGTCTTCCTACCCAAAAACCTAACTGAAAGGGAAGACTTTACCTTTTTAATAGTTAAAAAAATCTTAAAAATGCTTGTCAGAACCGTGTTCATTAACCATAACAGTCATAAACCAAAATGTTCTCAGAATGCTTGCAAACACTGGCTTGTGCTGTATGTACTCTTTGTCCTTCAGGCTCCACAGATCCTTAATCAACCATGCCATTGAAAAATTTCAAGTGCAAATTATTTGCACTATTAAACTTTAGAGTCCATAAAAATACTCAAGCTGATAAAAAAAAATTAAATGCTACATTTCCAGGAAGAAAGGTGAAACCAAATGGCCAACTCACAATTCTATCTTTAAGAGATTAGTCATAAATGACATTACCAGATCTTCAAAGCATCGAGGCTTATACACATTTGTTTTAAAAGAATATTAAAACATTTTGCAATAACATGTACATGTTAGTGTTGCTAAAAGCTGTTGAGTTGGTTCCGACTCAGTGATTCAATGTATATAGCTTAATCAAATTTTGTCCTATCTTGTTTGTTCCTCATAATTTCTGATACACATAAGCCCAGTGTTTCTGCTAGTGTGTCCCTCTATCTCATTGGGGGTATTCATCTATTTTTCTGACTCTCTAATTTTCCAACCATGATGTCCTTCTCAAAAAATTGGTCTCTCTGATAACATACCCAAGGTATGTGAGATGACATCATTCTTGCCACCAAGGAACACTTCTTTCAAGAAAACTCTATGAACTGCTGCAGAACTTGTACATGAAAAACAAAAATGTATCTTAAACACTCAGTATCAAAGTTCCCAACCATAACCAGTCTGCCTAAGTGTATATACCACCTCTGACTTCAATCTCTTAAAGATCCACAATAGTTTTAAATGAAGTCTATAATCAGAAGTTGTCCCAATAAAATAAATATTCCAAAGAAAATCCACTTCAGCCACAGAAATCTATTCTCCCATCAGAATCAGTTAACTAGTTGCCAGAGAGCTCTGGTGGCTTAATGGTAAAGAGCTGCACTACCAACTCAAAGGCATATGGTTCAAATCTATCAGTTATAACACTGGAGAAAGAGGAGCAATGTGATTGATTCACTGTCTCTAAAGACCCTCTGGAAGATTAGCTATGAGTCTATTTCAGCTCAGTGGTACATAACAACAATATAACAAGAGTTGCCATCAAATTGATTATGACCCAATAATGCTTCCTGTGTCCAAGCAGAATCAGAGGCTTCAATGACTGACTTTTTTGGATCACCAAGGCCATTATCCATGACACTTTTAGATGGACTTCACCCACCAAGTACACTATGTGTTGTATTCGACTCGATGACACCTAACAACGACAACAACAATTTCATAAAGGATAATCTGGGATAAAAGATCCTGCTCCTGGCTCACATGGTGAGCTTGCACAGACACAATTTTTCAATTTTTTATTTTTTTTGGTGACAGTGGAAAGAAAACAGTCTATTAATACATACTGTCTTCATTTTAAAACTCAAGGACTTGCTGCATGCATTAAACTTAAAATAACATTGGCTTTCATTTAAAATATTCTTCCTGTTCACAATTTTTCTGTGATCCATAATAGTTGTTGTTGTTGTTGTTATTGTTGTTGTTTGTTGTTAGTGGTTTTGAATCAAGTACAACTCATAGAGACCTTATGAACAATAGGTTTGAACCCTGTTCTCTCCTGTGCCATCCTCACACTTCCTGACACACAAGAGCCTCCTGCAGCAGTCACCTTGTCAATCCACCTGGTTAATGGTCTTCCTCTCCTTTGCCAACCCTCCACACTTCCCACCATCATTTTCTGCTTTAAGGAATAGCCCTTCTTAATAGCCTCATATTCCAAGGAATATCCCCATAATAGTTAACAATAGTCAATAATTTGCCCGCATTACGGATCAAAGTAGCTTATACGGCTATGTTTACAGATAAGTGTTCAAGAAGGATTTGAAACTTTCCTTTGCTTCTGGCTAGCAGGATGCCAATATCTTTCCTATTTGCTGTATTTCTTGAGGTGATTTCAGGTCTCTTTTGTAATTTTCATGCCAGATAAAGTGTTTGGAGGCATACTAAAATATTCAAGATTTAGATAATAAAATAAATCAATCATTTTTATCAACTAATAGTACAATAATTTCATAATTTAAGCTGTGACTACTGCTTTCAGGAAACTTCACTAATTGGTTTCAAAGTAAGATCCCAAAAATATTCAAAGAGATAAGAGGACACCTAATAAGAAACTTAAAATTTTCCACTTCTCAGTCCTGAATATTCAAAAGTAGAAAGCAGGAGCAATATGCATTTTTTTCAGTTATGAAAGGAATTATTTATGGAACCAGGAATGGAACACAATACTCCTTCTTCATTCCAATGATAGTCTCTTTTCTAAATTCAGCTCCAGGAAGCTCTTTGACTGGCCTCGCTCATTAGCACTTTAACTAGCAGGGGAAATCTCAATGACAAAACAGTCATGTAGCTAGACATTATACACCGACAATCTCTGCAGTCTGTTTTCTCCTAGCATTTATTCACAGGGAATCAACCAATAAAATACTCAAGCAATGATTCCAGAATAGATAAGAGAATTCAAATACTATCTCTGACACTTAATACACAAATGGTATAGGGCAAACCATTTGATTTCTCTGTTTCACTTGCCTCGTAAGCACAATGGTAGTACAGTAGAGCCTACTTAATGATATTTTGTTAATTATTAAATATAATAGTGCTTATGAACTATTTAGAACAATGTCTCACATTTAGTCAACACAAGTGTTACCTATTATTAGAAGACTCCACAAGAAAAAGTCTGATAACCTAATAACAAAAGAGTCAAAGGACAGAATGACTTTTCACAGAAGACAACATTTATATGGCCAAAAGATACATGAAGAAATGTTCAAAATCACTGGTAATAACATAGATACAAACCAACATCACATTGAGATACCATCTCACCCCAGTAGCTGGGGGAAAGTTTAACCTGACATCAAGCAGTAAGTGTTGGAGAGGATGTGGAGAGATTGGAACTCTCAAACACTGCTGGTGGTATTGTAAAAAGCTACAGTCACTTGGAAGGCAGTTTGGCATTTTCACAAAAAGCTGGGGAAAGATCCAGTGTGGAAAGCAATGTATATGAACTTTATGAACTCTGTATGTAAACTAATATAAAATAAAACAAGGTCCCAGGAACTGATAAACTATTAATTGACATATTTCAACAAACAGATGCTGCCCTAAACCTGCTCACCAGGTTGTGACAAAAAAATTCCTGAGGAAAACTACCTGGCCAATGAGAAGAGATGCATATTTGTTCCCATTCCAAAAATAGGTGATTTGAAAGTGTGGAAATTAAAGAACAATATCACCAATATCGCATGCAAGCAAAATCCTTCTGAAGACTATAAAAAAATGACCATAATAGTATATCAACAGAGAACTACCAGAAATACAAGCTGGGTTTAGAAGAGGCCATGAAACTGGAGACATTATCACCAAGATCAGATAGTTCTTAACCAAAGCAAAGAGTAGCAG
Source organism: Elephantulus edwardii (assembly GCF_000299155.1). Lineage (NCBI taxonomy): Eukaryota > Metazoa > Chordata > Mammalia > Macroscelidea > Macroscelididae > Elephantulus > Elephantulus edwardii. The sequence continues at coordinate 806,478 of NW_006399972.1, forward strand.
AGAAATTTCTACCTATATTTCATTGACTATGCAAAAAGATTTGACTGTGTGGATCAAAATGGATTGTGGCTGACCTTGAGGAGAAATAGAATCTCAGAACACTTGATTATACTCATGTGAAACTTCATGCTCACACTTGGACCAGAAAACAGTCCTCAGAACAGAGCAAGGAAACAATGCATAATTTAAAATCAGGAAAGGAGTGAGTCAGAGATGCATCCTGTCTCTATACCTTTTCAGTCTACATGTGGAACAGATCATTCAGGAGACTGGGCTTTTTAAAGAACCATGTGGCATCACATTACATACAATCTGCAATAATAGATGACATAACCTAGCTTGCTGAATTGAGGAGGACCTGAAGTACTTCTGTAGAAAGTAAAAAACTGTTGTCTTCAATATGGATTGAAGCTCAACATCGAGATGACAAAGTTTTCACCACTAGGCCAATTGGAAGCACCACGATAGATGGAGAAGATATTGAGGTTGTCAATAATTTCACCTTGTTCAACTTCAGAATCAACACTTTTGGCACCAGCAGTCAGAAAATATAAATAAATGAATGCATGAATGAATAAATAAATAAGTAGGAAAAATCTGCTGTCAGGGAGCTTGCCAGACTATTGCTGAGCAACGATGTCAGTCTGGAGACTAAGATGTTCCTGATCCAGGCCATGGTCTTCCCAGTTATTTGTTATGCATCAGAAAGGTGGACAATGACTACAAATGACAGAAGAAGTCCCAGAACTTAATATGTTTGAGTTGTGGTGCTAGACAAGAGTATTGAACATACCTTGGACCACCAAGAGAACAAACTGGTCTGTACTGGAGAGGGTGAAATCAAGTTTCTTCTTGGAGGCAAGGATTTTGTTGTTCCATCTCACACACTTTGGGCATGTGAACAGAAAGGATCAGTCCTTGGAGAAGGAAATCATGCTTGGAAGGGTGTGGAGACAATGCATGAGAGGAAGATCCTGGATGAGATTGATTGATACAGTTACTGGGGTAATGAGAGTAAGTGTGTTGGAGTCAGTGAGACTGGCTCAAAATAGAGCAGGCTTCATTCAGAGCTATTGTACATAGGGTCACCATGAGTCACAGGCAACTAACTCAATGACACATAACAACAATAACATATTTTTAAGTGAACAGCTTTGAGGCAATGAACACCAATGACTGATGACCAGAAGAAGTGTGAAAAGACATCAAAGATATAATACATAGAGAGGAGAATGTCATTACAAAGAAGGAAGAGAAAGAAAAAAAATAAAATTGATGTCAGAAAAAACTATGAAAATTGCATTTGAACATCAAGAAGTCAAAACATCAAGATCGGCCATAATAAAAGAGATAAATAGAAGATTTCAAAGGTAGCTTGAGAAGATGAAATGAATCTGAGAAGAAAAAGAAAAGAACTTGTTTGTAATTTCTCAAGCTGAAAGAACTAAAAAGAGTTCAAGCTTCAAGTTGTAATACTGAGAGATGTACGGGCACAATCTTGAATGATCCAGGAAGTATCAAAAAAAGATGGAAAGAATACTCAGAATCACTATATCAAAAGAATATGTTGACACTGAAAAATTTTAGGAAATACCATATGAACAAGAGCCGATGAAGTTCAAGCTTCAGTGAAGGCATTCGCAAAAACTAAGGCCTCAGGAATCAATGGAATACCAATTGACATATTTCAATTAACAGATGTAGCTTTAGAAGTACCCACCAGTTTATGACAGGAAATTTGGACGACAACTACATGGCCAACCGACTGGAAGAGATCCATATTTCTTCCCACTCTCATTAAAGGTGATTCAACAGAATGTGGAAATATTAAGACATTATCATTAATACCTCATGCTAACAAAATAAATTATTAACCTTGAGAAAAATGGGAATTCCAGAACACTAATTGTGCTCATAGAAAAATCTCTACCTAGACCAAAAAAACTGTTGTCCAAATGGAGCAAGGGAGCATGGTTTAAAACAAGGAAGGGTGGGCATCAAGGTTGTATCCTTTCTACTCAATCTGCATGCTAAGCAAATAATTCATAAACTGGACTCTGAAGAAGAATGTGACATCAGGATGGGAGAAAGACTGATTCAACAACATATATTATGCAGATGATAAAGCTTTTATTTCTGAAAGTGAGGAGGATATGAAATATTTTCTGCAGAAGATCAAGAATTACAATCTTTGGTACCCATAAGAGCAAACCATAAAATAAAGAAGCATACAAATATCACCAGACTGGCATGAGACGTCTCCACTGATCATCAAGTGTGAACTGCCTGAGCATTATTATTATGTTAGGAGATCAATGCTGGTTCTATAGTAGAATTTTCATTTTCTTTCGAAGAGACTTAGATTTGATATGCCTAAAAAATATCTATGACCCTAAAGAAACCAGAACTGCCACCCAAGCAGATATATGCTCACCCCCGTTTATTCCCCATTTATTGCAGTTGGGTGTGTGTGTGTGTGTGTGTGTGTGTGTGTGTGTGTGTGTGTGTGTTTACAATAGCAAAGAGTTGGGAACAACCTAAGTGCCCATCAACAAATGAATGGCTAGAGAAGCTATGGTATATTCACACAATTAAATACTACATAAATACAAAATAAATACTATGCTGCATAGAAAAACAAGGAACTCATGAAATATTATACAAAATGGTGACCCTGGAGGACATTATGCAGAGTGAAATATCTCAGTCACAAAAGGACAAATATTGCATAGTACCACTGTTGTATAACAGGACTGACATTGGAATTGGGGGAAACTGTATACTGCATTGAAACAGGTGTGAAAGAGTATTGTTTAGGAGGAATGTATGATTAGGTATGATTGTCATGACATGAGTCCTCCAGAACGAAACCTGCATAGTGGAGTTGACTGGGGGAGAGGGAGTGTATAACAATGAAAGATTTCTTTTTTTTTACTTGTCAAAGAGAAAAGTGAACTGAGGGGGATGGGTGGGCAGAGAGGAAAGTGTGCAACAATAAATGAATGAAAATTTTTAAAAAATATATGAACTATCTATCACTCCTGTGGCCTTAATTTTTTTTTCCAATGCCTTCAATACAGCTTTTACTTCCTTCTTGATTTCCACTGGCTCCTGTTCATATGATACTTCCTGAAATTTTTCAGTGTCAGTCAATTCTTTCTGGTAGAGTGACTCTGTGTATTCCCTCCATCTTCTTTTGATGTTGTCTGGGTCATTCAATATACTTCCCACACAGCATCTTTCAATATTGAGACACAATACTGATATGTGTTTCTCAGTTCTTTCAGCTTGAGAAATGCAGAGAAAGTTCTTCCCTTTTTATTCTCCAATTCCAGCTGTATGCACATTCTATTATAATACTTTGTTTTGCCCCCTCAAGCTGCCCTTTCTAGTCAATTGTCTGTTCAGCTCTTTCACTTCGACATGTTTTCCTTTCGTTTTGGCTTTTTGATCCTCCAGTGCAATCTTTAGAGTCTCTTCTGACATCTTTTTTATTTTTATTCTTTCTCCTCTGTTTTTGTAATAACTTTTTGCTTTCTTCAGGTTGATATCATCCCACAACTCATTCGGTCACCAATCATTGGTGTTCAATGCCCCAAACATTCATATTTTGAACATATTGCTAGGAAGGACTATTACTTGTGAAAGGACATAATATTGGGAAAGGTGGAGGATCAGAGGAAAGGAAATGGATTGATACGGTGACTGCTGCAATGGGGTATTGTGAGTAAGGAAGTGTGAGAATGGCACAAGATAGAACAGAGTTCAGATCTTTTTTTTCATAGGGTTGCTATGATTCATGCTCCACTCAATGGCACCTATCAACAACAGCAATAACAAACTGTTATTCAAGGAGAGATCTGTTTGTTCTCTTGTCAGTCTGTGGCATATACAATACTCTCTTCCAGCACCACAACTCAAAAGTAATTGATTCTTCTATCATCATTATTTGTTGTCCAGCTCTCAGATTCATAGCAAGCAATTGAGAAGACCATGACCTGGATCAGGAAGCTCTGAGAAGCTAGGCTGCAATTCTGGAGGCACATAATTTGAATCCACCAGTTTTTCCCAGGAGGATGGACAATCTCCTCCCATGCTATTAACTGTCTCTGAACACCCACTAGAGGATCACCTATGGGTCTGTTCAGACTCTACAACACAATTACAACATGGCCTGGATCAGGCACACCTAAGACTATGCACTGATGTTGTCAGTCTTCAGAACTCTGGAAAGGACACTGTTGTCCTTGTTGTTATATGTCATCTAGTCACCTGTGACCCATAGCGGCCCTATGTAAAGCAGTTCTGAAGCCTGCTATGTCCTGAGCCAGTCTCACTGATTTCAACACACCAATCACCATTGCACAAATTACTCTATCAATCCATCTCATCCACGGTCTTTCTCTCCTGCCCTGTCCCTCCACTCTTCTGAGCACAATGTCTCTCTCCAAGGACTAGTCCCTCCTGGCTACATGCCCAAAAAATATGAGATGGAGCTTCAAAATCCTGGCGGCCAGGAGAAACTTCGTTTCACCCTCTCCAAGACAGACCTACTTGTTTTCTTCATGGTCCACTATATGTTCAAAACTCTTCTCCAGCACCACAATTCAAAGGCATTGCTTCTTCTTCTGTCATCTTTCATCATTGTCTAGCTCCCTGATACATAACAAGTAATTGCTAAAACCATGGCCTGGATTAGGTGCATCTTAGTTTCTAGACTGACATTGTTGCTTTTCAGAACTCTGGAGAGGTCTGTGACAACAGATTTTCTCAATGCAATTCGTCTTTTGGTTTCCTGATTGCTGGTGCCAAGACTGTTGATTTTGGAGCTGAGCAAAGCTGAGGTTGTAATTGTTAACAACCTCAATCTCTTCACCGTCTGTCATGATGCTGCCAGTAGGCCCAGTAGTGAGAATCTTTGTCTTTGTAATGTTGAGCTTCAATTCATATTGTAGAATATAGTCCTTAACCTTCTGCAGCAAGAGCTTCAGTTCCCCCTCAGTTTGAGCAAGCAAGATTGTGTCATCTGCATAATGTAGGTTGTTGATGATTCTTCCTACAATCCTGATGCTACATTCCTCCTTATAAACCCCAGCTTCCCAAATAATCTGTCCTATATTGAAAAGGTACAAAGACTGATAGTAGATTATCCTAAATGTATTTTTTTTGTTTTGTTTGTTTTTATTTTCTGACTGCTGGTTCCATAGGTGTTGATTGTGAATCCAGCAAAATGAAATAATTAACAACTTCAATCTTCTCACTATCATGATGCTTTCTACTGACTCAGTAGTGATGATTTTTGTTCTGCCAAAACAAGCAGGCTTGTCCTGGACATGGTGAAGCCATGTTGTTTCTTTGAAGTAAGGATTTTGGTACTCCATGGTTAGAATGTCAGTATGAGATGGAAAGACCCTAGATGAGATGTATCAACATAGTGACTGTGGCAATGAAATCATATGTATCAGAGATGGTAATGTTGGCTTACCATAGGGTGAGGGTTGAGAGTCATTGTTCATAGAGTCATTATGAGTTATAGTCAACTTGATGGCACATAACAAAAACAAACACATCTGTTACTAGAGACTGGCACATAGGTAGGATGCTGATCAACTTTCGAGAGACCTTGCAGACTAAGACAGAAAGGAAGAAACGGTTATGTCTTAAATATTATTCAAAGAAAACTTTATGAAACATAATGTTGTTGTTGTTGATTGCCTTCGAGTGGAGCATGACTCATAGCTACTCTAAGAACAAAAGGCCTAAAGTCCCTCTACAACAACGGATGTTTATCAAACTTCATAGAGTTTCAGAGGCGTGTTGTTTAGGAAGTGGATGCCACACCTAATGAAACATAATAGACAAATATTTTTGGTATAATGATTCTGTGTATCCCCTCCACATTTTACTGTTTGTTGAATCATCCAAGATTTTGCCTATAGCATCTCTAAGTATTGCAACTTGAAGCTTGAATTTGGTTTTCAAGACTTTCAGCTTTAGAAATGCTAAGCAAGTTCTTCCCTTTTTAATTTTGTAACTCTAGGTCTCTTTATACCTTATTATAAGTTTGCTTTGTCTTCTCTAGCTATCCTTTGAAGTCTTCTGTTCAGATCTTTTATTTCAACATTGTTGTTGTTGCTGTTGTTATGTGTCGTCAAGTCGTTTGCGACTCATAGTGACCCTATGCACAACAGCCCTAAACCCTGCTCTATGCTGTGCCAACCGCACTTCCTACGACACACCCATCCCGATTACCCCAGTTACCGAATCAATCCATCTCATAGAGGGCCTTCCCCTCCTGCACCATGCCTCCACCCTCCCAAGCATGATGTCCCTCTCCAAGGAGCCATTCCTCCTGTCAACATGTCCAAAATATGTCAGATGAAACCCCAGAATCCTTGCCTCCAAGGAGTTGCTTGGTTTAATCCTCTCCAGGATGAATCTGTTTGTTTTCCTGGCAGTCATTCAGTACTATTCTCCAGCACCACAGCAAAAAAGGCATCAACTCTCCTTCTGTCCTCCCTAGTCATTGTCCAACTCTCTGATGCATAAGAAGTGATTGCAAAGACCATGGCCTGTATCAGGCGCACCTTAGTCTACAGAGAGACACCGTTGCTATTGAGTACTTTAGAGAGATCCCTAACAGCAGACTTTGCCATCGCGATACGCTTTATGATTTCCTGAGTGCTGGTACCAAGAGTGTTGACTGTGGAGCCGAGCAAACTGAAGCTGTGAACAATCTCAATCTCTTCGCCATCCATGCTGATGCTACCAATGGGTCCAGTGGTGAGAATCTTTGTTTTCTTGACATTAAGCCTCAGTCCATACTGACGGCTGCAGTCCTTGACCCTCCGCAGCAAGTGTATGAGGTCCTCCTCAGTTTCAGCAAGCAGGGTTGTGTCATCTACATAATGTAGATTGTTACTAGATCTTGCACCAATCCTGATGCCACAATTCTCCTCATAGAGCCCAGCCTCCCGGATAATCTGCTCTGCATACATGTTGAAAAGGTATGGAGACAGGATGCATCCCTGGCGTACACCCTTCCCAATTTTGAACC
>NW_006399972.1:817744-821417 GCF_000299155.1 Elephantulus edwardii
TTGCAATATCTAATCTGTAACTTTACTATAAAATAGATGACTTATCCAATTTACATGTGCTACCCAAAACAAAATAAGTTTATCACTAATATAATTGTTTAAAGAAAAAAGAAAAGAAAAGAGTATTGAATAGACCATGAACCAATAGGAGAACAAACAGGTTTATCCTGGAGACGGCAAAACCAGGCTGCTCTTTGGATTCAAGGATTCTGAAACTTCATCTGATATAATTTGGGCGTGTTGCAAGGAGGATTCAATCCTTGGAGAAGGTATCATGATTGGCAGGGTGGAGGGACAGCAAAAGAGACGAAGACCTTTGATGAGATGGATTGACTCAGTGACTAGGGTAATTACGGGTAGGTGTAACACAGGCAACAAAATTAGCTCAGGATAGAGCAGGGTTCAGAGCTCTTGTACATAGGGTCACTATGAGTCACAAGCAACTCGACGGCACAACAACAGCCCATATCTCATGGTCTTTGATCATTGATATTCAAAGCTTCAAATGTATTCTTAAAATAACTTTTAAATTCAGTTGGGATAGACCCAAGATCATAATTTGGTTCTCATGGACTTGTTTTCATTTTCTTCAGCTTCAGTGAGAAAATAATAATAATTATTATTGTGTTAGGTGCTGTAAAGTCAACTACCAATCCTTGTGACCCTATGAACAATAGGCAGAACCTGGCTCTATCCTGTGCCATCCTATTTCTATCATGCTCAAGCCCATTGTTAAAGCCATTGTGTCATTTCATCTCTTTGAGGATCTTCCTCTCTTTTGCTTACCCTCTATTGTTTTCAGGATGATGTCCTTTTTTTATTATTATGTTTATCTTGTGTTGATTTCTCTATAAAGTTCATATACAGTATGTTTCACACTATTCTTTATTCACATTGTTTTCACATAATCATTCCCATGCATTATGTTTTATAAAACTAACAGTTGTAACATGTCCACCATTAACCTGTAGGATCTTTTCTATTTCCTTTACCCCATCTTTCTACTCCCTAAACTGTGCAACCCTATGGTTTTGCCCCTACTCATACTCATCCCTCTGCTCCTACTCCTTCCCTTCTTCACACCCTATACATGTTTTATTAGTTACCCTTCTATTTTAACAACGTGGCCTTCTGCAGCATTTGTCCTTATGAGACTTGGGTCTTTTTTCCAAGGACTAAAGTCTCCTGACAACATGCCCAAAATACATGAGATGAAGGTTTCCATCCTTTCTTGTGAGGAGTATCTTGGTTGCATTTCCTCCAAGATATGCTAGTTGTTTTAACAATCTAGGGTCTATTCAATGCTATAAGCTAATATTATCATTCAAAGGCATCCATTCTTTTTAGGTCTTCCTTATTCAGTGTCAAACTTTAAGATGCATAGGAAGTAATTGAAAATACTTTGGCTTGAATCAGACACATCTTTGTCTCTAAACTGGGTTCATCGCACTTTACCATATTGACAGTAGATTTTCACAATGCAGTACATCTTTTATTTCTTGGTCCCTGCTACCATAGAAATTTATGACAGATTCAAGTAAAATGAAGCTATTGGCAACTTCAATCTTTATCCATCATATATGACATCATGATTTACATTTCTTTTTAAAAAGGATTTGCAACAAATAAATTCTTGTAAAAAGTTTTATCCAGAGATCTGTAGCATCATTTCTATCACTAAGGCCATGTTTGTAACTAGCATTCTTTGCTGCATTCCAGTCACCAATTATCTTTAATACATCTCAATTACATGCTTGATAAACTTCAGACTGCAAAAGTTGATAGAATCCTCAATTTCTTCATCTTTGCCTTAAGTGGATGATGCTCTATATATGAATAATAGTTATGTTAGCAGGTCTTCCTTACATGTCATTAACTATTCAGAGTCTAATCCAAGGCATCAAGGTAATCAAAAGTTGCAAAAATGCGCAATATGTGTTCTTGAACCATCATGTTGATATTTTTCATGCAGTTTTTTCTCTACTTCTTCATATAGAGTCCTTGAGACAACAGGCATCCTATATACATGTAGTCCTTGGCAGAAGTGCAGGTTTTATAAGCAATAGGAAAATTAAACTGTAAAAAAAAAAGACACATATCAGAAAGATGCATGCCAATACAACCTTGTTGTTTCAGCAATACAAAATGTCTTACAAGACTGAGCATAAATCTGTTTCTAATTGGCTTCTACATAGTTTTCCAGACAACAGAAAATGGTAGCTTTATGCATTGTAAGGAAGCAGTTGGAAAAGAAATAAGAGAATTCACCAAATTCTTTTGTATTTCACTATTCGTTTGAAAGTAAGAAATTTAAACACCTTTACATTGTACTACTTTGGTCTTTATTTTGAAAGACGAAAATTAAAAGAGCTCCTTAAAGATGCTAATCAGGCTTTGTAAGAAAAACATTAAATGTTTCTTATTTTTTTTGTCTCCTTCCTGATTAGAAAAATAGCAAATAATTTTTGTAGAAAGTCTAGAAAATACAGAATAGTACAAAAAAAAAAGAATGTGTTGTATCAGGATTGGAGGGAGACTCATCAATAACCTGTATTATGCAGATGACACAACCTTGCTAGGTGAAAATGAGAAAGAATTGAGGCACTTGTTGCAGAAGACTAAAGAATGCAGCCTTCAGTATAGATTGCATCTCAATGTCAAGAAGACTAAAATTCTTACCACTGGACCAATAGTCATGTCATGATGCATGAAGAGGAGATTGAAATAGTGAACAGCTTCATCTTGTGTGGATTCACAATTAACAACCTTGGTACCAGCAGGCAGGAAATAAGGAGATGCATTGCACTTAGAAAATTTGCAGTTAGATGTTGTTGTTGTTGTTGTTTGTTGTTGTTGTTGTTAAGTGCCATCGAGTCACAGGCGACTCATAGCAACCCTATGAAGGAGAGTCATCGACGCTTGAGTGCCTTTCATCCTCTCTCCAGGTTCATAGGGTTTCCGGAGGCAAGCTATTATGGAAGTGGATGCCACCCCTCCTTCCAATGCAGTTAGATACCTCTCCAAATTATTGAGGAGTAATGATATCAGTTTGAGAACTAAGGTGCGTCTGATTCAGGCCGTGGTCTTTCCGAATAATTGCTATGCATCTGAGAGCTGTACAATGAATAAGGATGACAGAAAAAGAATTGATACTTTTGAGCTGTGGTGTTGGAGAAGAGTACTGAACATTCCCTGTATGGCCAAGAGAGTGAACAGATATGTCTTGGAGAGGGTGCAGCCAGAGTGCTCTTTGGAGACAAGAGTGATGAGGCTTTGCCTCATATATTTTGGGCATGTTGCTAGGAGAGGCTGTTCCTTGGAGAAGGACATAATGCTGCAAAGGGTTGAGGGTCAGCAAAGGATAGGAAGATCCTCAATTAGGTAGATTGACACAGTTCTGGCACAATGGGCTTTTGTGTATCAGAAAGTGTGAGGATGGCACAGGATAGAACAGGGTTCAATCTTTTATTCATAGGGTCACTGTAAGTCTTATTTGACTTGACAACACCTAACAACAACAACAACATAAAAAAGAAAGCATAATCCTTTCACACTGAGAGAAATTATTGTTCAAATATTTGCTATATTCTTTCCCTTCTCTCTGGTTTGGTGTTTTATTTCATAAAAAAGCCTCAATTATACATTGTACATTCAATTTTATATTTTTATTCTT
>NW_006399972.1:821517-832549 GCF_000299155.1 Elephantulus edwardii
AGCCATAACAATGATATGATATTTTTGTAATTTTCTTATTTGTCTATATGAGTATAATAAAATTTACCATTGCTGATGTTGCTATGTGCCACCTAGTTGACTATGATTAACCGGAAGCCTATGAACAATGAATGGCTCTGAATCTTGCCCTATCCTGAACCAGCCTCACCATCTCCAACACATCTGACCTCATCGCTACAGTCACTGTGGCAATCCATCTCATTCAAGGTCTTCCTTTCTCTATAAGGACTGGGCCCTCCTGACATCATGCCCAAAGTATGTGAGACAGAGTTTCTAAATTTTTTCCTCCAAAGAGCAACCTGGTTCCACCATATCCAGGACAAACCTGTTTGTTGTCTTGGCTATCTATGGTGTCTTCTTCTCCAGCTCCACAACTCAATACCCTCAATTCTTTTTCTGTCATCCTTATTACTGATAGGTTCTCAGATGCATAACAAGTAATAGAGAAAACCATGGCATGAATCAGGCACACCTTAATTTTTAGATTAACACCATTGTTTTTTAGCACTCTAGAGAGGTCCTTGACAGCAGATTTTCCGAAAGCAGCTCAACTTTTCCATGGTATTACATAATTAACTTGCTTCTAACTTTTTGGTATTTATACTAACCATTACATCTTTAGAATAAATGTTCATGAACATAATTACTGAGGTGAAATATTAGAATATTATAAGGATTTAATATATATTGATAAAATTTCCCTTAACGACATAAGTATGTGTGTGTATACATATCCTCAAACAATATTCAAGATTTTTCATACCATTAATTCTTAGAAGCATTAAATACTATTCTTTTAAGTCCATCAATGTAGTAAAAAGAAAACATCTCCCTGTATGTATTTTCATTACTTGTCAAGTAGATTGAACACTTTGTCTTGAATTGCCTTCTTTGGCAAATTGGTTAATCACATCAGTTGCCATTTTAGTTTTTCAGCACCCCTTTGTTTCTTTGAATTTCATCAGGCATGAGGCAGGAATGGCAACACTGAAGCAATGAGAGGAATAATAGCTTGTCGTGGAGTTAGGTTTAGATTCGATAAGTCCAGAAAGCACATTTCCTGCCTAGCAAAAAATAGGAGCAACAAACAAATGCTATCAAAGTCCGTGCTCTCTGTTTCCAGCGTCCTTTTTCAAATAGCATCCTAGAATTCAGTATTTGAAACGCCATTTATAAAAAATGTCTAGTGTATAGCAAGAAATAAGTCATTTGTTAGCAGTTCCTGATTTTTCTTTTTCACTCCTAGGAGCAAGGTTTAAGTTCAGAGGAATCCAGCCATACCTTATTTTAAAAAACTAAAAACCATAGCTGCTGCTGTTGAGTCAGTTTGAATTCATGGTAATACTATGTGTTACACAGTAGAAATTACCTCCACAGGGTCTTCTTGACTACAGTTATTACAAAAGCAGATAACCAAGACTTTCTTCCACAGCATCAATGAGTGGGTTCAAACCATTCGCTTTCAGGTAGTTGTGGTTATTGTTGTATGCTCTTGGATCAATTCTGAGTCATAGTAACCTCGTATGACAGAGTAGTAGTGCTCCATAGGGTTCTCTAGAGTGTAAACACTATGAAAGTAGATTGTCAAGTTTTTCTCCTTCAACACTGCTGGGTAGATTCCTGTTCCTAAATTTTTGATTGTTGCTAAGTGCAAACATTGATGCCACCAAAGAACCTACACTTTAGGCAAGAGAACACTAAGTAGAAGAAAATAGAGATAAACGAGCAGAGATAATAACTATATTAATTAAAATATTCCTCTCAGTCCAGTGACTGTCTATGGAAGTTCTTCTCTGTAAAAGGAAAAGTACCTTGCTGTGCAAGATACATTAGTCTTATATGATATCTTCTTGCCGAGATTTGAATTTTTTCCACTTAGAGTGACAAACCTAAAACAAAATGTTACTCCTTTCTTTGTTGTTGTTAGATACAGCAGTAAGTTTCAATAATACTATATAGGATAGAATGAAACATCACACACTGTGACACTGATGTGTCAAATGCATTAATGGTTGGCTAGCCAAGGCTGACAGAGAGTGGGGTGGAGTTCCCCAATTAAAACAAGCTTGGAAGGAGGAGTGGCATCCACTTCCATAATAGCTTGCCTCCAGAAACGCTATGAACCTGGAGAGAGGATGAAAGGCACCCAAGCCTCGACGATTCTCCTTCATAGGGTCGCTATGAGTTGCCTGCAACTCGATGGCACTTAACAACAACAACAACATCATTATGAGGAGGAATGTGCCATTGGGATTGGAAAGAGACTGGTCAACAATCTATCTTATGCAGATGACACAATCTTGCTTGCTGAAACTGAGGAGAACCTGAAATGCTTGCTGTTGAGTGTCAATGTTGAATGTTGAAGCTCAACATCAAGAAGATAAAGATTCTCACCACTGGGCCAATTGGCAACACCATGGTAGTTGGAGAAAAGATTGAGGTTGTTACAATTACAGCGTGCTAAGCTTTCTAATCAATACTCTTAACACTAGCAGTCAGGGAACCAAAAGACAAATTGAATTGGGAAAATCTGCTGTCATGGGCCTTTTAAGAGTGCTGAAAAGCAATGATGTCAGCCTAGAAACTAGGGTGCACCTAATCCAGGTCTTGGTCTTAGCAATTACTTGCTATGCCTCACAGAACTAGACAAATGATGACTAAGGAATACAGAAGAAGAATCAATGCCTTCAAATTATGGTGGTGTAGAAGAGTCTTGAACATACTATGGACCACCAAGAAAACAAATATGTCTGTCATAGAGAGCGTGAAACCAAGTTTCTCCGTGGAGGCCCAGGATTTGGAAGCTCCATCCCACATATTTTGGGCACATGTCCAGAAGAGACTAGTCTTTGGAGAATGACCTCATGCTTGGAAAGGTGGAGAGACAGAGCAGGAGAGGAAGCCTCCAGATGAAATGGATTGCAGTAACTGGGAAAATACTGGGCAGGGTTCAGAGTTGCTATACATAGGGTCGCTATGGGTCTCAGGCAACTTGATAGCACATAACAACATCATTATTTTGCCTATCAGTCCAGTGGTAACAATCTTTGTTTTCTTGACAATTGAGATGCAATCCATATTGAAGGCTGCATTCCTTGATATTCTATAACAAGTGATTCAAGTTCTCACTTTCAGCAAGCAAGATTCTGTCATCTGCATAATGCAGATTATTAATGAGTCTTCTTCTGATTCTGATGCCAAATTCCCCTTCATAGAGTCCAACTCCTCAAATAATTTCTTAAGCTTGCAATTGAATATATATGGAGACTGAATACAACCCTGATACACTCCCTTCTTCTTGTGTCTTTTTGGAAAGACACAAATGATGACTTTACACATGGACCTCACCTGGTGGACTACATAGGAATCAGACTGACTACATGTGTGGAAAAAAAATATTGGAGAAGCTCAGTATCTTCAGTCAAAACTAGACTTGGGGCAGACTGCGGGTTAGACCATCAATTACTTACTTGAAAGTTCAAATTGAGGCCAAAGAAAATAAAATTAAGCCCATGAGAACCAAGACATAATCTTTAATATTTTCTATCTGACTTTCAAGATAATTTTAAGAATACATTTGAAGCATTGAACATCAATGATCAAAGACTAGATGAGTTACGTGATGATATCAAAGATATCATTCATGAGGAAAGCAAAAGGCCATTACAAAGACAGAAGGGTGGGGAACCACAATAGAATGGATGTCAGATGAGACTAAAAATTACAATAGAACACCTAGAAGAGAAAATATGCTGAAGGAAAAGAGCTGAACAGATTTCAAAGGGCAGCTCAAGAAGACAAATTAAAGTATTATAATGTAAAGTACAGAAAGCTGGGATTGGAGAATAAAAACAGAAGAACACACGCTGCATTTCTCAAGCTCAGAGAACTGAAAAAAAGATTTAAGCCTCAAGTCACAATATTAAAAGATTATATGGGCAATATAATATATTGAATGACCCAGAAAGCATCAAAAGAAGATGGAGGGAACACACAGGATCACTGTACCAAAAATAGCTGACACTGAAAAATTTCAGGAAGTACCATATGAGCAGGAGTCAATGGTAATAAAGAAGAAAGTGGAAGCTGTATTGAAGGCATTGGCAAAAAATAAGGCCCCAGGAATTGATGGATACCAATTGACTTGTTTCAATTAACAAACGTAGCCCTGAATGTGCTCACCAGTTTATGCTAGGAAATTTGGAAGACAGCTGCATAGCAAACAAACTGAAAGTTAATTCATATTTGTTCCCATTCCCAAGAAATTTGATCCTACATAATGTGGAAACAATCTAAGAATGACATTAATATCACATGAAGCAAAATATTACTGAAGATCTTTCAAAAACAGCTAGAAAAGTACATAGATAGGGAAATGTCAGAAGTTCATGCAGGATTTAGAAGAGGGTGTAGCATCAGGGTTATCATTGCAAATGTCAGATGGATCTTTGCTGAAGGTAGAGAATACCAGAAGAATATCTATTTGTGTTTTATTGACTATGCAAAGGCATTTGACTGTGTGTATCATTGAAAGTTATGGCTAACATTGAGCAGAATGGGAATCCCAGAGCACTTAAATGTGAAAAGTGTTCCTATACCAGGACGCTGTTAACAAACAGCAAGGGAACACTGCATAGTTTAAAATTAAGAAGAGAGTGTATCAGGGTTGTATTCTCTCTCCATAGTTATTCAATATAATTTAGGATAACTTTGATTTCAACTAAGACTGCACCTACTAATAATGGCTTCATCAAGAGAACCATTTTTTATTGTTGCTTTTATTGTGATAGGGAGGAAATTTACTTTGAAATTTGGTTTTCCATTGAACAAATCATACACATTTTGTTTCAGGACACTGCAATCCCCACAATATAGCGTTTGTGTTTCTACTTCCTCCTTGTATTATTTCTTTTCTATCCTTTTTTGCCCTTTGGGCTTTATTTCTGGATATGTGGTTCCACTTCGATCTTGTGTATTTGATAGTTCTGAGAAGTGTGTACCTCCTTAATGTTGTTAATCACTGTATAGACCTGTACACTATTTGGCTAAAAGTTGAGTCTTGGGTATGAGGTCAGACCCAGGCTTGAAGAGTGATTAAAGATCATAGTCTAAGGGATTCTACCAGTTCCTATTAAATCATATGCCTAGTTTGTTCATGTTTTTTAGCTTTTGTTCTACATATATCTCTAACTTTATCTAGAGTCTCCTTTTGTTATTACTTTCAAAGTAGTCAGTAGTGGTAGCTGGGCACCATCTAGTGCTTCTGGTCTCATGGATTTTTTTTCTTTTCTTTATTCTTCTTTACTTTAGATGGGGAAAGATCAATTGCTGTATCTTCAATGGCTCCTATCATTATTAATTTTAATGAACATTTACAAAGACTTTGGATTTCCATTCATTCCTTGTTGCATTTTTTTCTCCCTGCCCACCCCTCCCACCCCAGTTCACTCTTCTCTTTGAAAAGTAAACGAAGAATTCTTTCATTGTTATACAATCCCCCCCACAGTCCACTCCACTATGTAGCCTTCATTCTGTACTCTTGTCATGACAATAGTATCTAATCATGTATAACTTTCAAGATTTTAAGATCCTAATGGTTACTCACCAAAGTAGAATGTAGAACATTGTTTTTGTTAATTATGTTATGTCCACTATCTTTAATGTCCTCCAGATTATGGTTCTGAGGCCCCCAAACGAGAGACCCCACCACAAAAGTATATAATTATGGATAAGAAGTTTTAAAATGTTTAAAGTGATTGTTATAAAAGGAGGTTACAAGATAGGAAGTTACAGGGTGATATATGCAGCAGGTCAACTATGGTTGGCATCCAGATGGGATCTGTGACTTTCCTCCAGAACTTTTGCTTCTGTGTTTTTTTTTAAAGCAGCCATAGTTTCAAATGCCATGCGCTCAAACAAGAATGTCAATAGGACACTTGAGCAGAGAAGAAAATCTTTCTTAGAAGACCTCAGAAGAATGTTTCTTAAATCTGATTGTTCAGAGTTGGTCACAAAATCAATAGCAGTGACCAGGCACATTGTTTCCCAATACCAATATCTAGACAAATTAAAGGTTCTATTGACAAGAAATAAATAGGAACAGATAATGTGTTTAGAACTACTTGTATCTACCATACCATGTTTTATTCAATTTTTATTCTTCCAGAACTATCAAGACATACTTCATATGATATGTACAAAACAAATAATTGCAGACTAGACTGCTGTTGTTGTTATGTGCTGTTGAGTCAACTACAACTTAAAGCAACCTTATGCATGATAGCTCAGAACCCTACTCTATTCTGAGCCAGTCTCACTGTCTCTGACACATTTACCCTCATTACCCCAGTTACTGTGTTATTCCATCTCATTCAGGGTCTTCCTCTCCTGTGCTGTCCCTCAAACTTTCCAAGCATAATGATCTTCTCCCAGAACTGGTCCCTCCTGGCAACATGCCCAAAGTATATGAGACAGAGCCTCAAAATCCTTGCCTCTAAGGAGCAGCTTGATTTCATCCTTTTTACGACAGACCTGTTTGTTCTCTTGGAAATCCATGATATGTTCAATACTCTTCTCTAGGACTACAACCCAAAGGCATCTGTCATCTTTTGTCATTGGCTTCTACTGTAATCTTTGGTTATTTACCCGCTCTCTGATGCATTGCTTTTCAGTACTCTGAGCGGTCTGTGACAGTAGATTTCCCCAGTGCAATTCATCTATTGATATCATGACTGCTGGAGCCAAAAGTATTTATTATGGACCCGAGCAAGTTGAAATTGGTAAAATTCTCAATCTCTTCCTCATCTATCATGGTGCTTCCAATTGATCACATGGTAAGAAACTTTGTTTTCTTGATGTTGAGTTTTAATCCATCTTGAAAACTACAGTTCTTGACCTTCAGCAGCAAATGCTTCAGGCTCTCCTTAGTTTTTCAGCAAGCAAGGTTTTATAATGAAAGTAAATATTTATAATGTTATTGTTGTTGTTATGTGCCATCGAGTCACCTGTGACTCATCGCAACCCTATGTACAACAGCCCTGAACTCTGCCCTATCCTGTGCCAATCTCACCATCTCCGACACACCTATCCCCATTTTCCCAGTCAATCCATCTCATTGAGAGTCTTCCTCTCCTGTGATGTCCCTCCACCCTCCCAAGCATGACATCCCTCTCCAAGGACTGGTTGCTCGTGCTGAGAAGCCAAAGCAAAAGGAAGAAATCAAGACATTAAGGAGCTGAACAGGAGATTTCAAAAGGCTGTACAACAAGAAAAAGTAAAGTATTATAATGAAGTGTGCAAAGAGCTGGAGTCAGAAAATTAAAGAGGCTGAACTCGCTCAGCATTTCTTAAGCTCAAGGAACTGAAAATGAAATTCAAGCCTCGAGTTGCAATACTTAATAATGCTTTGGGAAGAATATTGAGTGATCCTGCAAGTATTAAAAGAAGATGGAAAGAGTATACAGAGTTATTATACAAAAATGAATTGGCAGACACAGAAGAATTTCATGAAATAACATATGAGCAAGAGTCTATGGTGATGAAGGGAAAAGTTCAGATTGCTTTGAAAGAATTGGCTAAGAATAAATCCCCAGGAATTGATGGTATACCAATTGACATATTTCAGCTAACAGATGCTGTCCTAGATGTGCTCACCTAGTTGTGCCAAGAAATATGGAGAACAACAACTTGGCCAAATTACTGGAAGAGATCTATATTTGTTCCCATTCCAAAGAAGGGTGATCCCACCGAATGTGGAAATTATAGAACAACATCATTAATACTACATGCAAGCAAGATTTTGCTGAAGATTATAAAAAACAACTGGAACAGCACATCAACAGAGAATTACTAGAAGTGCAGGCTGGGTTTAGATGGGGCCATGGTACTACGGATTTAGCTAAATATTTGTAATAGCTTTGCAAAATATCACCTGTGCATTGTTTGTGCAGGGATATTCTAGAATCATTTAAGAATTCTCTATTTTGTGGAACACTATAAAGTAACTAGACAAAATTAACATTCTTTCTCATAATTAAGGAATAATTTTATTTTGACAGCATTAAGAAACTTTGGAAATATTCACATCAATTTGGTAGATTTGGGTGGAAAAGTTGGTGGAAACACTTTAAGGAAAATATTCAGAATTGTGCTACCAACCACCTTTAAACTGGCATGGACCTTGATTCTGCTTTTCTACTTTTGTATTATTGAACTCCTTAAATAGCATCCAATTGTGAAATAAAGAGTATTAAATTCACTATTTATTCATTTGACTCCATTTGTTAGCAAGTGAGTTGTATCCCACAAAAAAAAAAAAAAAAAAAAAAAAAGATACACTAAAGTCCCAAATCTGAGTACCTATGACTGTGACCTTGTTTGGAAATAGTCTTTGAGATGTTCTCAGTTAGATAAGATGAAGCTATGCCAAAGCTGGGTGGCACCAAATACTATCTGAGCAGTGTTTCATAAAAGAGAACAGACACAAATAGAAACAGAGGAAGAACAGCCATGTGATCATGGAGGCAGAGGCAGCTGCAAGCCAAGAAATGGCAAGGATTATTGGAAGCTGCCAGAAGCTAGGAGAGAAACATGAAACAGCTCCTTTCTCAGAGGCCACAGATGGAATTCCTCATGGTTCTGATTTAGATGTCTAGCCATTATCTGTTAAGATAGTAATAGAATTGTGTTCAGATAAGCCCACCAGTTTGTGAAATTTTGTTATGTCAGGCCTAGGAAACTAAAACAACATGTATGATCATAAGTGTGTTGGACCATTCCTTACATTAAAGTTTAATATATCCACTAGATCAGCCTCTATCCTTCATAGGTTACATTCAACTGTATACTTCTAATAATACCCAATAGATAGGCAGTATTTACCCAAGGCATAGTGACTAATGATGACTATGTTATGAGGATAAGGATGGCATAAGGTGGAGCAAGGTTCAGATCCATTTTTCCACAGGGCCACTGTGTTATAGTTGATGCCACTAGCATGTCACCTGTCTTGTACTTCACAATGTTTATGCACTAGTTATTAAGTAACTATTTCTCAACTCCAAATGGCCCTTCCATGTCCCCTGTTTGTTAAACAGGAGCTGGGGTTCTGTAGCTCGTCTCTGGTAGGCTTTTCCAGTAAGAGGCAGGACAGACAGGCTGAAAGGAGGAAGAAAGGACTCACTCTTCCCCCTGCTCTTGGAACAGCCAACAGCACTTCCTCACTCCTAGGGTGGTGGTGGTTCTTGTTGTTGTTAAGTGCCAGGAGTCGTAGATGACTCATAGTGACACTATGAGCAAAAGACCTGAATGAACACTTGTATAACTTTTATTGTTTCTCCAAGTTTCATAGAGTTTCTGGAAGCAAGTTGTTTCAGAAGTGGACGCCACTCCTGTTTCCAAGCTTGTTTTAATCGGGGAGCTCCACCAAACACTGTCCACCATGGGTGACCATTATCGCATTTGACACATCAGTGTCACAGTGTTCAGCATCACAGCAACCACAAGTTAGCTTTGTACAGCAAATAGACAGACTAGTGCTATACCACTTAGAAGAATGTTTGACCAAAGACAATTAAAACCAGGCCTAAGAGTTGCAGATTAAAATCACCCACCTTTGGCTTGGTAGCATAATTTTCTAACCCCTAAGCCAAAAGAGCTCTATGTTGGTGATGTTGTTGTTAAGTGCCAAGAGTCATAGACGACTCATAGTGACCCTATAAATGAAAGACCTGAACACTTGTATAACTTTCACTTTTCTCCAAGTTCATAGTTTCTGGAGACAAGCTATTTTGGAGGTGGATGCCACTCCTGTGTGGTAGTTCTTTTTTTAACTGCAGACAAACCCAATTTTCCATTTTCCTAATACAGAACCAGTTTTCATTAAGTTCCACACCATCCTTCAAGATCCCAGAACCAACTGGTCTCTCTTTTTCTTTCCAATTGTTTTAATTGTGATGCTAATGGTAGTTACAAGAAAGTTGGATTTTGACGCATTCACTGTTGCACATTTCCTCCCTTTCTTTCCCTTCCCCTTCCCTAGTTCATTTTATTATTTTTAATTTCTACTAGCTTATTTACAAAATTCTAATTGTTTTTAAGAACAGTTTTTTCCCATTGCCCTCACCTTGCCTCCTTAAAATTGTATAACCTCATGATTCATTGCTCCCTTCCCCTGCACATCCTCATCCCCCTGCTTCCACCCTCTCCCACCCATCTTGGATCCTTATACACATTCTACAATAATGGTTTTATACAATAGTAATCCTTGTGGGACTGAGTCAGTTCACTCAGCATAATGCTCTCCAGTCCCTCCCAAGTTAGGTAATAATTTATAAGATCATTGCTCCTGCATGCTGCATAGTATTCCTCTGTGCGAATGTATCATAATTTCTCAAACCATTTGTTTGTGGTTGGACATTTGGGCTGTTTCCATGTTCTTGTGATGGTGAATAATGCTGCTATGAACATTGGTGTACAAATCTCAGTTTATGTCTCAGTTGTTGGTTTGTTTTTTTTTCAGGGTATATTCCAAGTAGTAGAATAGCTGGTTCATATGGAATTTCTAGGTTCAGCTTTTTGAGGAAGCACCAAACTGCCTTCCAGAATGGTTCCAAATGAAACAAACATTTGGTAATAATACCATGTCAGACAAGTGTCTTATTACAAAAGTTTACACAATACTCCTGGACCTCCTCAAGAACAAGACTGATAACCCAATTACAAAATGTGCAAAAGACATGGACAAAATTTTCACAGAGGAATATATTCAAATGGCAAACAGACACATGAAGAAATGCTCCAAATCACTGGCAATAAGACAGATATATGCAAATCAAAACCACAATGAAGTACCATCTCACTCCAGTAACCGTGACAAAGGTTGTTGTTGTTGTTATGTGCCGTCGAGTCGTTTCCGACTCATAGCGACCCTATGCACAACAGTTCTAAACCCTGCTCTATCCTGCGCCAACCGCACCGCCTCTGACACAACCATCCCAATTACCCCAGTCAC
>NW_006399972.1:832897-882580 GCF_000299155.1 Elephantulus edwardii
AAATACCATGACCTGTATCAGGCGCACCTTAGTCTCCAGAGAGACACTGTTGCTCCTGAGTACCTTTGAGAGGTCCCTAACAGCAGAACCGTGACAAAGGTAGCAAGTAATAAATGTTGGAGAGGATGTGGCGAGAAAGGAACTCAGAGATCTAACTTTAGAACCCTCTTCAGAGACACTAGAACTAGCAGAGGAACACTTTTTCCTCAGAGGTCTGATTTTCAGCTATAAGGACATGTCTCAAGTATTAGTAATTTCAACCTTTTCCTTGATCCCTTAGCCAGTGTTATCTTATTATCCTTTGACCTTTTCAGTTGGCCTAATTCAGAGCAGTATGTGCTGCTAACCCAAAACAGTGTGTGTCTCTTACTGTTGTCTATAGCTCTGCACCATGTGAGGGAAGATGGATAATCTCCTACCGCCAGATTTAAGCCTTGGAAACCTGACGGAGGGTCAGCTAGGAATCAGAACTGATTAGAAAACAGAGAGTTAGAGTAACGTTAAGCCTAATTAATAGTTTTCTGAATTAAATTATCTCTGTTTACATAACTAGATACAATTTACAACTTCCCCAGTTTTATTAATCCATAACATCGAACATACTCATCAAATAAGCTAAGACTTCATCGCCCCATATTGGGTAAATACTGTTTGATATTATTTTCTAGGGAATGCTGAGTTTGATCCATGCTTGAAGTGGAACAAGCAGAGAAA
This sequence comes from Elephantulus edwardii, assembly GCF_000299155.1. Lineage (NCBI taxonomy): Eukaryota > Metazoa > Chordata > Mammalia > Macroscelidea > Macroscelididae > Elephantulus > Elephantulus edwardii. Next base: position 833,612 of record NW_006399972.1, read on the forward strand.
GATCAATTATAAGAGCTTTTTTAAGCAATTATAAGAATTTTTTTCACTTTTTAACTAAATTGACTCAAACTTGCATCAGCAGAGCAAAATCTGTACAGTACTTACAGTCCTTATCTGAACTCTAATCCTAGGTGGAGACTTCTTGTTGTTGTTGTTGTTTACCATAAAGTGGGAACCGACCCATAGCTGACCTTCCATCAGATTTTCTTTTGTAAAAAAAATATTATTATTATTATTAATTATTATTATTATTCATTTCAATGAACATCTACAGAGATTTTGGAATTCCGTTCATTCATTGTTACACTTTTCTCCCCACCCCCAGTTCGCTCCTCTCCTTGAAAATCAAAAGACAAACTTCTTCATTGGTACACACCCCCTCCCCTACCCCACACATCTCCACCCCCACCCCAAAGGCAGTTAATCATATGGGAGGAGATTTCCCATTCTTTTTCCCACAGAGCAGCTGTTGTTATTATTGTTGTTAATTGCCATTGAATCAAGTGACTCATAGTGACCCTGTGAACAAAAAGCCTGAAGCCTTTCTGTAACTATCTTCATTTCTCAAAGTTCATAGAATTTCCAGAGGCATGTTGTTTAGGAAGTGGATGCCATTCCTGCTTCCAAAACTGTCTTACACTGGAAGCTCCACCAAACATTGTCTTCCTTGGGTAACTGTTATGGCATTTGACACCTCAATGGCACAAGGTTCAGCAACTTCAGGTGATCCCAGTACAGGCATATTGACAGAAGAGTGTGGTACCACTTAGAAGAATATTCCTTCAAAATATAATATCAGCTTTAAAATACAAAGACCCCCCTGACGTCTTGTTGACTCTAAGCAAGAGGCTTAAATAATAAAACAACCAATAATACGTTGTTGTTGTTGTTGTTATGTGCCATTGAGTCTCCTGTGATCCACAATGAGCAGCTAGTGGCCTCAAACTGTGTGCTGACTTAGTCGCCAGATAATCATTTATCACTACTTTAGAAGGTCCTTGTTGACATAAACAGCTAAATACTTGATCACTATAGCTGGTGACTGTAAGAATTCACCCAGATGTAGCTCAGAAGAAAGGCCTGGTGATCTGTTCCTGAAATATCACAGTCATTTAAAACTCCCTAGAACTGGGGTCTCTATGGGTTGTATTCAACTCCATGGCAATTGGTTTTACCGTTACTTGAAAAAGAAGTGTTGATTCAGGGACAGAATTCTTTCAGTGATAGAATTCCGTGCAAAAGAGCTGGCCAGAGTTTAATCCTTAGTCAATGCACTTGGAGTGGGGGAGGGTTAAGGTATGACAGGTATAGTAAGTGCTTGGAACACCACATGAAATGAGTACCACTGAGCAGTTTCTGTTAATTCGTTATGATCCAATGTCCTTTCTCAAGCAAAGTAGACATCCAAAAGCTTAGAGAGGAGTTATGACAAGGGGAAGTACTTCTCCCAGGTGCAAATCCTGTGAGGCACCAGATAAGGTGAAGAACAATGGCACAAAATTGACAGATCCAAAGCTGGATGCATAATTCATGGCAATTATTAGCACTTGTTGTTGTTATGTGCCATCGAGTCGCTTGCGACTCATAGCGACCCTATGTACAACAGCCCTAAACTCTGCTCTGTCCTTTGCCAATCTCACTGTCTCCAACACACCCATCCCGATTACCCCAGTCACTGAATCAGTCCACCTCATAGAGGGTCTTTCCCTCTTGCGCTATCCCTCCACCCTTTCAAACATGATGTTCCTCTCCAAGGACTGGTCCCTCCTTACATGTCCAAAGTATGTTAGACGGAGCCTCAGAATCCTTGCCTCCAAGGAGCCACCCAGTTTAACACTTCCCAGGATGAATCTGTTTGTTTTCCTAGTAGTTCATGGTATCCTCAATACTATTCTCCAGCACCACAGCTCAAAGGCATCAATTCTCCTACTATCCTCCTTAGTCACTGTCCAACTCTCTGATGCATAACAAGTGATTGAAAAGACCATGGCCTGTATCAGATGCACCTTAGTCTCCAGAGTGACACCATTGCTCTTCAATACTTTAGAGAAGTCCCTAACAGCAGACTTTCCCATTGCAATACATCTTTTAATTTCCTGGCTACTGGCGCTGAGAGTGTTTACTGTGGAGCCAAGCAAACTACTCATTTTTAAATTTGGAGGCCAGGAGCTGTTTGGAGATTACCCGACTGTTCAGACTGGGGTATACTTAATTAAAGATTTGCTGTAGACACTTGTTAACTCTCACTAAGGTCCTGAAACCCTATGAACCTGGAGAAAGGACAAAAGTTATACAAGTGTCTAGGTCTTCCTTCATAGGGTCACTGTGAGTGGTCTACAACTCAAAGGCAACTTAACAACAAAAACAAAGGTCTTGAATGCACTTCAACACAACCATCCCTGTCAGTGCGAGCTTGCATGCTCTTCTGATGATGAGCAGATCTCTGCAGAAATTCCAGACTCTAGACTAAGACTTCCTAGGAAGACAGAGCTGGTGATCTATTTCCAGTAGGCAGCCACTCACCCTAGGCTCTGGTCCTGTTGTCTGTGTGGTAATGAAGAGTTGAGGGGCAACTCTACTCTACCTAACACCAACATTATCACTCCAGCATTCTCCTTGGGATAACTCTATCCCTTGGCCCAAATGCCTTATTAATGTGGCTCAATCATGAAAATCTTAAGTATTCTAGGAATTGTTCATCTTTCTCTTTTGAATTTCCAGTAATATTTTACCAACCCTTTGGGTCTGGAGTCCTAGAAGTTCTCAATTTCTTTGCTTCCTGCAGCTGTGCCGACAAGCACATAGGCTGAAATGTTTTCATAAAGACACAATCGTTTGTATATTTCTGAAAACGTCATCCCTGAAAACAACAGGCATACAGAAGAAGCATAGCGGTTAACAGTGAATTCTAGCCACTATTCTAAGGAATAATCATTCATTATCTTCTTTGAATACTTGAGACAATAAAGAAGGTAGTAAGGAGTTGCATTACCAAGCAAAACACAGGTGGTTCAAATCTCCCGTTCTGCGGGAGGAAGGGGGGTAATCTTCTCCCACCCAGTTTACAGCCTCTGAAAACCCACTGACAGCTCAGCTTTGAGTCCTCCAACTTGGGAGCAATGAGGTGGGAGTTCCATATCTCATTGCTAGCGTGTCCATTCTGATTCATAGCAGCCCTGTAGGACAGGGTAGAACCTTCCCCCGTGCTATTTCTGTAAATGCACCCTTTACAGAAGCCAACTGCCTCTTCGTTCTCCTTCTGGGTAACTGATGAGTTCTAATCACAAACAATTTGATTACCAGCCAAATGCTTTGGGCTTAGCAAAACAAGAGCCCCTATACAGAGCCAATAAGGGCTACATAATTATCTCCTTCTATTTTAATCCAAAATTTAATCACAGGACATCAACTCTTCACCTGTCTCCTATAGATTGATTCTTTTACCACACCGCAAAGATCCTGTGTTCCTTACAATTCTCAGAAGACCAAATGCAGTGGGAAGCATCCATTTCTTGCTTTGTTTTTTGTTCAAAAACCTTCAGAAAACTGCTTTGTGAATACAAAATAAATTGGAAAATGTGTTTGAAAAAAACCATTCACCATCAGAGCATCAGTGAGCTTTTCAATTAGATCCACATAATTTGGCATGAACAACCCTGTACTAGTTTCCTGGTGAGTGTGCGATAGAACTTTAAGGCAGATTAAGAGGCAGGATTGGCCATCCACTTCTTGAATAGCAGGTTTCTGAACAGTCTGTGAACACTAGAAGAACACGATTAATTATAGCATTATTTTAAGACAGTACCAGTTCTTATAGAAACTGACACAAAGGATTAGAGAAAGTACTTGCACAAGAAAAGAGCCAAAAATAAGTGCAGAGATTGAAACCACCTGGATGACTTTGATATTCTGGAAAGCTGGCACAAATAGGCCTCTCTGGAAGTTGACCATTAAATGAGGCATAGAAATTGAATGAGTTAAAGATCACTAAAAGTAGTGTTTGTATTGCTGAGGTAGAGAAGAATGCTTTCATTTTCCTGGTATTCCTATAATATGGAAATAACTCCATAAATGACCTTGACTTCTCTGTCTCTCTCTTTTTTTTAATTTAAACCCACTTACACGGAAAAGTAAATTCATTTGGTGGATGAATTTTAAAGGAGAAAAAAAATAAAAGAAAAAAGAAAAACCATGCATGAAGAGCCCAGTCTCTTTCTCTCATCTTTCTTTTGCAAGCAGGCCACCACCAAAGACAAAACAGTGTGATCTCTGTTCTGCCTTCGGGCATAATGTGAAAGGCGCCTGCCTCTAATGAGGATGCTGGCGGGAGTCCAGAGCTGCCTCTAGTAGGGTAAGCTTCCCATGTTGTAAGGAGTCATTTCAGACTCATAGTGACCCTATAGGACAGAGTAGAATTGTCCTATAGAACACTCTAGGCTGTAAAGTTTAAGATTACCAGATCTTTTCTCCCATGAAATCATTTTGGTGGTTCGAGCTGCCAATCTTTCAGTTATTAGCCAAGCTCTAAACCATTGCATCACTACTATTCCTTGACGGTTAAATAAGTTTGTATAATTTTAATGTACAGAGGTAGGAGGCCCACTTGCCTACAGATTCAAGCACATTCTGCTATAGCACAGTTTTCAATAATAAAGATAATATTTTTATTGTCTCATTTGCCTCACTCTTGTTTCTTATATGTCTATTGGTGCATTCAAGGAAAAGAGTTACCAATGGTGTCCCTCGGAAACCCTGGTATATATAGCATTCATGTAAACTACCTTCTATTAATCTTATTCATATATATATTTGATGTTGTTGTATGCCGTCAAGTCACCTGAGACACATAGCAACCCTTCTTACAACAGCTCTGAGGCCTACCCACTGCTAAACCAGTCTCACTGACTCTAACATGCCTACCCTCATTATCCCAGTTACTGTTTATCAATCCACCTTATCTGGGGTCTTATTCTCCTGTGCTTTGAAGCATGATGTGCTTCTTCAAGGACGGGCCATGTGCCCAAAGTATGTGAGATGGAGCTTCAAAATCCTATCCTCCAAGGATTAATTTGGTTTTACCGTCCCCAAGACAGACCTCTATGTTTTCTTAGTAGTTCATACTATGTTCAAGACTCTTCTCCAGCACCACAACTCAAAGGCATCAATTCTTCTTCTGTCATCCTTAGTCATCGTCTAGTTCTCTGAGGCATAGCAAGTAATTGTGAATACCATGGTCTGGATTAGAAGTGGGGGTGTGTGTGAGTGAGTGTAATATTCAGAGACAGTTAATTGCATGGTGAGAAATTGTCCAACCTTCTCCAGAAAAGCAGTTGGTAGATTTTTCAACTATGTGCCTTCAGGATTTCAGCATAGCTTCTTGTCACTAGGCCACCATATATCCCTATACGAATTGAGATGTCCTAATAACATATTTTATCTTACTTTCATCCCCTTGGTACCAGGAATCAGTAGATCAGGAGATTTATTGCATAGAAAAATATGCTGTCAGGGATCTCTCCAAATAATTGAGGAGCAATGATATCATAGTTTGAAGACCGAGGTATCCCTGATTCAGATCATGAGCATTTCAATCACTTGTTATGCTTCTGACAGCTGGACAGCAAATAAGGATGAGAAAAGAATCGATGTCTTTGAACTGTGATGTTGAAAAAGAATGCAAAATATCTCATGAAATTCCAAAAGAACAAACAAATATGTCTTGAAGAAGGTGAAGCCAGAGTGCCCTTTGAAGGCAAATATGGCAAAATTTTGTCTCACATACTTTGAGCATATTTCCAGAAGAGGTTATTACTTGGAAAGGGACATCATGCTTGGAAAGGTGGAGGGATGGCTAAGAGAGGAAGATCCCAGATAAGATAGACTGATACAGTAACTGGGGTAATAAGGGTAATCAGAGAGGAAGACCGTCAACAAAATGGATTGACACAGTTGGCATAGGATAGGGCAGGGCTCAAGAGTGTGGCTCATAGGGTTGCTATGAGTAATACGTGAGTCCATGGCACCTAACAATAAACAACAACAGCAACATGTTATTGATCTAATGATTTATGCTTATTTTATAGAAGCTAGAAAGTGGCCATTCAAGCTATGATTGGAGAAACAAAAGAAGCAAAGAAGTCATTGTATAGAAGGATTTCGAATGTAAGGCTAATTGTCTCATAAACAACTGCCTCTCCCTGCTATGGAGTGCTGGTGACATAGTGGTAGAGTTGTGCTGATAACCCAAAAGCAAGAGTCCAAAGCCACCAACTGCTCCACAGGAAAACGATGGGCAATCTCTTCCACTGCCTCTGAAAACTGCTGAAAGATCCCCTACAAATGGGTTCAAACTTGAGAATACTTAGCAACAATTAATAACAACCCGTGCTATGAGATCTGAAAACCTGAAGGTGCCCACCTCCCCTTACTGAACATTTTGATCAGAGATTCCACATGGGGGAAATGTAATCAAAAGTAGGAAAAGTCAGGAAAGAATTTCAAATTCTTAGGGGCATTTTAGGAAACTCTGGTAGCTTAGTGGTAAGGAGTTGCACTGCCAACCCAAAGGCACATGGTTCAAATGCACCAGCTGCTCTATAGGAGGAAGATGAGCAATCTCTTCCTGTGTAATTTACAGCCTCCAAAACCCAACTGAAGACAGAATATAACAATCACAACTAGATATTTTTTTAAGTCACGGAGACTGGATCAACTACTGAAATTCTTGCCATGAGATAATCTTCATACTTTAAATAAAAATGTCTTCTGAAGTCACCTCAAAATCAAATCATAGTTGAGTTTTAATTGGGGAAAAAGGCCTGCTTTGAGCATATGGTTTTGTTTTGGGTTGGTTTTGATGGGGTTTTTTTTCCACACAGTCAAATGTCTTTTAAGAACTGCTCCCTTGGTCTAGTCTATAGGGAGTTGCTCTCTGTTTAATGGAATAAAAATAACAAATGCAACTTGAAAGATAAAAAAGAACCAGAGAGAGAAGTAAATGTGTGATCATAGTGGAGGAATATCCAGAAAACAGTAGCGAGTATGGTTGCATAACATGAAGCATATGATCAGGGCCAACGAATTATGCAGTTAGAAATTGTTGAATTTGGTATATGTTTACAGTTGACAATCACAACAACAAAGCAAATACAAGACAAAGTATTTTCAATTGCTTCATATGCATTTGAAATTTAAACACTGAATAAGAAAAACTGAAGAATCTATGTTGTTGAATTGTATCATGATGGAAGAGTGTTTATTATTCCAGAGTTTGTCAAAAGAATCAACAAATCTGTTTTGGATTAAGTTCAGCCAGAGTATTCTTAAGAGGCAAAGACAGTGAAAATTCCTCTCACATACATTCTTTAGGCACATGGTAAAGAGGAGCCAGTCTTTGGAAAAACCATCAAAGCTAGAGGGTCAAGGAAAGAGAGAAAACCTTCAACATGGAATGACATAGTGACTACAACATTGGGTTTGAATATGGCAGCAATTGCCAAGATAATGCAAGTCAAGGCTGATTGATTTGCTGTTCATGGGGTTGTGGTTAACACATTGGAAGCTAGAAACAATAACAATTAAAAGGAACATTAAGAACTAAAGAAGTAGAACATTATGGTTTTCTCATATAACCAAGGAAGTGCATTTGGAAATCTCCAATGCCACAGAATGCTAATGCTTTACGAAAGGCTTTCCAAAGTTGATTTCTATAGCTGTTCCTGTATATGTTGTACAGCATAACCTGTATTGAAATACACAGTTGTTATTGTATGCCATGAGGTCAGAACCAAGCCATTGCTGACCCTGCAGCAGGGTTTCAGAGGCAGTAAATCACAGGGGAAGGGAATGAACTTCTTCCTCTCATGGAGGAGCTGGTGGTGGGTTCAAACCATGGATCTTTTGAGTTGGCAGCACAATTCCTTACTGCTCAGCCACCCGAGCTCCCTGAAATGGTCACTTTAGGGAAAGAAAATTTCTCAAAGGCCTTTTCCTTCAAAGGAATTTAAAGTCAGCCAACTCGACCTTTTTCACATATATAATCAATGTTACAAGCACGCTCTGGTGGCTTAGTGGTAAAGAGTTAGTCACACTGGCAACCCAAAGGCAAGAAGTTTGAATCCACCGGGTGTTCATGGGAGAAACATAGGTAATCACCTCCCATAAGATTAGCTATTGCTGAAAATCCACTAGATGGGCAGCTGTCAGGGAGTTCCGACTCTATGTTGTTGTTGTTATGTGCTGTTGAGTTGCCTGCAACCCATAGCAACCCTATGTACAGCAGCTCTGAACCCTTCCCTGTCCTGAGCCAGTCTCACCAGTTCCAACTCCATAGTATATAACAATAACAGCACTGTGGACTACATGGAGTGTAGGAGAGGCTACACCTCACACTAGGGCTTCTAGTCAAAAGGGATGTAAAGGCCAAACTCTACCAAGTCCACGCCTAGCAAAGTTCAAGAAGCTTCAGTCAGGAAAAAAGAGTGTCTTTGGTCATTTAAACAAAATACTTATATATGCTAGTTTCAATTTTGGCCAAGTCTATAATGTTTGAGTATTTTGTATTATTATTAGTAAAGGTAATTAGTATTATTGACCATTAAGTTCTAGTTAAAGAGACAGAAACAGTTGGAGGGCTAGGATTATACATTTTTTTAGATAAAATTTTATTTTAATTGTGATTTTAATGAACATTTACAAAGAAGTTAGGTTTTCATTCCTTGACTATCAATTTTAATCATCTCTGATTCCTCCAGAAAAGAAAGCTAGTCTTTCAAATTCCTTTGCAGCATCCATGTTAAAGGACATTTTTAATGTTGATAATGTGGAACATACTGTTAATAAAAATCTTCATTTAGGAAATGTGGGCTTTAAGTTAAATTCTTAATATATTAGAATACACAAGAAAACTGAATTCAAATATATCCTTTCATGGTAGATTTTTCAATTGCCTTTTAAAATATTTTCTCCTTTGTTTTTTTTTAGTCTCTGGAAATCATGTTAGAAAAGCTTGTAATAGCAGCTTTTGAAGGACCATTCTTTGTTATTTTGGTGTTATTTTCTAGCTGGCCCTTCAATCTCTCTGTAGGGGCCCAGCATCAGTTCCCACCAGCTGGTTTGAGTGCATCTCTCTCACTTAGGACAAGCATAGAAGCAAATTATTAAGGTGGCAAAGTCTCACTGACGTTTCTTAACTTTTTCTGAGATCTATTGAAAGTAGGGAGCTCTGGGGGTGTTGGCTATAGGGAGATGCACTGCGAATCCACTGGTGGCACCTCTTAGTTCAAATCCACCAGCTACTCTATCCAAGTAAAATGGTCAATATCCTCTCTGTATGATTTACAGCTTACCTTCGTTGGAGAGTGAGCTATGATTTGATTCTGACTCCATGTCAAGAACTTTTAGGTTTTATTTGGTTTAAGGGGTTTGGGGTTTTTTTTTAGTTTTTCATTTTTGTTTTTTTAATATTGAAAACCACTTCTTTTGGAAGGAAGCAAGGCGAAGCAACAGTTAACTATTCTGTTTTTTATCAGACTTCAACATCTTAATCTTTAACGGAGTAGTTTTATATGAATTTTTAGTACAATTGCTATCTTGCTCAGGGTGATTGCTGCTGTGTTTAGCAATCTCTAACTAATTTTGCACTGAAGTTAATTGTCATTATATCCCTTAAGGAGAAAACTGTTTTGGGAAATGGTAATTATTCATAGATGATAGATAGTTCTTTTTTTTTTCTTCTTCTTCTTCTTACATGCTGGTTGATTTTTTTTTTCTTCTCTCCCTGAAAGTCGCAGTATTTATAGAGATAGATCATTTTTAATCACCAAATTCTTTCAATCTCTCAAAACCTTAGTACTCTCCAATAGCTGTGTCAGTTCTGTTTCCACACCCCTTATAATAGCTCATTACTATACCTGATGGGACAGATTGCTTTCTTCTCTTGTTATTGTTGTTAGGTGCCATTGAGTTGAACACAATTCATAGCAACCCTATGAACAAAAGATCTGAACCTAGTCCTGTCCTGCGCCATCCTCACACTTGATATACAAGAGCCCATTGCAGCAGTCACCGTGTCAATCCACCTGTTTGAGGGTCTTCCTCTCCTTTGCCAACCCTCCACCCTTCCCAACATCATGTCCCTCTCCAAGGAATAGCATCTCCTAGCAACATGTACAAAGTATGTGAGGTGAAGCCTCATTCTTGCCTCCAAAGGGCACTCGGCTCTACCCTCTCCAAGACATATCTATTCATTCTCTTGGCTGTCCATGAGCTATTCAGTGCTTTTCTTCAACACTACAGTAGTTCAAAGGTGCCAATTTTTTTCTCTATCATCCTTTTTCATTGCCCAGGTCTCAGATGCATAGTTAGTAATCAGAAAGACTGTAGCCTGAATCAAATGCACCTTAGTCCTCAAACTGATAACATTGTTCCTCAATAATGTGGAAAGGTCCCTAACTTCAGATTTTCCCAGTGCAATGTGTCTCCTATTTCCTGACTGTTAATTGTGGGTCCAATTAAGATGAAGTTGTTGACAGTTTCAACCTCCTTTCTATCCATCATGACAATGTCTATTGGCCCAGTGGTAAGAATATTTGTTTTCTTGAGACACAATTCATACTGAAGGCTGCATTCCTTGATCTTTCTTGTCCGACAATGCCACCCAGAGACCTACCTGCGCCCCACCATTATATGTAGATCTCATTGGATCACACACCTGAGGCAAGTGTTAGGATAATTCCAAAATTGCTTTTTCAAATTAATTTTTCATCAAGTGCTTTCACTAAGAAATTCAGTCATATAGAGACTAGATAGCATGACTATGACTGTTTCTTCACTTCTATACTATTTAATATCGTTCTGTTTGCTTACAAATAAATAATCAACATATTTCAATTAGGGTCAATTGTCAGTCGTGTTATCATCCTCTAAAGCTTTGTAATTGATTTTTTAAGATAGCTATACTTTATTTTTTCTTTTTATATGAGTCTGAGTTCATGCTCCACAGTACATCATAAATAAAGCTGTGATGTTTCATATTTTAGGTGACAATCTTTAATAACAATGCTTTGTTATTACATCAGCACGTGGCCTACATACAGGATCACAAGAATTACAATTTAGTGAACTGAAAAAGAATAGAAACTGGGGTCTTTAAAATATTTTACATGCTACTTATCTATGATGATCCCATTTTAAATCTCTTTTCATTGTGGTTTCTTCCTGCCCCCTCCCGTCGTATTAGATTCTTCTATTGTCTAATTGCTGATATGTTTGGGAGCATAGAATTATGGTGGTTGATTCCTTTTCTTTTCACTCTATAACATGTAAGACTATAAAGCTAGTTAAAAAGTTAATATTAAGCATGGCTTAAAGAAAATAATTACTTCTTTCTTTTACATGTGAACAGGAAACTATAGTAAGCAAGTCATAACTAATAAGGAGACTCAGTAGACATTAAGGGATTTTGGCCCCTTCCAGAAAGTATCTCTACCATCCTAACACATGGTTCCCAATTCAAGGTCCAAGATACAAATACTCCATATACATATTTTCCATATTCTTTCGGTACTCAGGATGAAGAGGGAAGAATTAAAGAAGGTATGTCCTTACTCTATGGAAGAAAACACTTGTGCTAATATAGTATTGACAAGAATTAAGTCATATTTGCCAGATCTAGTTAGATAGACACTGTAACCATTAAGGAGGTCCCTGGAGGCTGTAGATTACAGATATTCCCTACTTTAAATGAAGGGAAAGAGTCATGGTTGCACAGTGGTTAGCTTTAAACAAAAGTCTGGTGATTCAAAGGCACCAGATAGCAGTTTGCTTGGGACAGATGCACCTTATTCTTTAAACTGGCATCTCTGTTCATTAGCACAGTAAAGAGATCCTTTACAGCAGATTTTTTCAATGCAGTACATCATTTAATTCCTTCACTTCTACCATTGATGTTGATGGTGGATACTCATAAAAGGAAACTATGACACCTGTTTATTTGACAGACTAGGGAATGGAAGCAAATTTTTGTTTTACTGGTAAAGAATGATTAAGTAGTACTGTGGTTAATGTAACCACCTGACATTTTCCTTTTCTGTCTAAATTAATGGGATGAACTAAATGGCCAACAGTGGATAAACTCTGCAATCAGTTCTACTGTAAATCTTTATAGCTACCTCAAGTGGAAATCTGGCCTAAACTTTTATTACTATTATTTTTTCAGTAGCTAGTCTTTATGTGCAACACTGTCAGAAAAACACTTTTTTGCCTCACTGTATCTACCCAGCAATCCCATGTGGTAGGACAATTTTTACCTCATCTTAAAGAAGTTTTCCACAACAAGAAAAAGGTAAACAACCCAACTGCAAAATGGGCACAGAATATGAACAGACACTTCACCAAAGAAGACTTGGCAAACAAACAAATGAAGAAATGTTCAAAATCCCTAGCTCTAAGTGAGATGCAGATCAAAACAACTCTGAGATATCATGTCATCCCTGTCAGAATAGCAAAACTTAACAGAACAGCAAGCAACAAATTCTGTCAAAGTTGTAGAGTGACTGGAACCCTTGTTCACTGTTGGTGGGAGTGTAAAACGGTGTCACCACTATGGAAGGCAGTATGGTGCTTTCTCAAAAAGTTGCAAGTAGAAATACCATTTGACCCAGTAATTCCACTACTGGGAATATACTCTAAAGAAACCATAACCACCACCCAAGCAGATGTATGCACACCCATGTTTATTGTGGCTTTGTTCACAATAGCAAAGAGTTGGAAACAACCCAAGTGCCCATCAACAAACAAATGGATAGAGAAGTTCTGGTATATTCACACAATGGAATACTATGCTGCATTGTAAAACAAAGTACTCATGACCTTTTGTACAAAATGGGTGATTCTGGAGGATATGCTGAGTGAAATATCTCAGTCACAAAAGGACAAATACTGCATAGTGCCACTGTTGTAAAACGGGACTGACATCACGGTTGGGGAGAATCTAAGAAATGAGGGGATAAATAACGTATACTGCATTGAAACAGATGAGGGAGAGAACTATTTAAAAGGAATACATGATTAGGTATTATTTTCATGATAAGATTCCAGAAAAAGAAATATATAGTAAAGTGGACTGTGAACTTGGGGAGGGGGGAGGTTTATATAACAAGAAAATAATTTTTTTTCTTTTCAAAGGAATAGCAAACTTGGGGGGAGGGGTGGGCAGGGAGGAAAATGTGTGACAATGAATGAATGGGGGGAAATTAAATGGGAAGAATATGCTGTAAAAAATATATATGTTGCATTAAAAAATATAAAACCAAAGAAGTTTGTGCTTAGAGAATTTAAAAAATTGTTAAAAGTAGTAAGTCATGCAGCTGAAGTTTGAAAGCTGACTATTAAAAAGGAATTCTTACAAAAAAAAAAAGAAACTAAGAAAACTTATATCAATTCCCTATTTATCAGATATTGCCTGTTGGTCTAAATTAAAAACTCAACCTCATTATTCTTAAATCAGAATCAATTCATTTCTGACCATCCAATAAGTTTTGAGGAGACTGGAAATCACATGTCTGACAATCGCTCATCTTTCTCCTGAGAGCCAGATACGGCAAGAGTGTTGAGAGTATTCCTCCAATCTTGATGCCACGTTCTTTTTCACGTAATCCATCTGCTCAAATTATTTGCTAAGAATTGAATTCATTTGTACTCATACTTATTAGTCATAAGGCTTGTGATTGTTCATTATTTTAAAGTATTGGGCATATCACCATCTCCTAAAATCCAGCACTTGAGAATTACTCATCTTTATTGTCTTCTATCTTCAGTTTTTCTTTAATACGCCTAAATCTAATTTGTTGGAGGTATGCAAAAATCTTTAAAGCCATATTGTCTTTTCATTTGCTTGCTATGCATCTGAGAGCTGAACAATGACAAGGATGACAGAAGAAGAATCAGTACCTTTGATTTGTGGTGCTGGGGAAGAGTGTTGAAGATACCACGGATGGCCAAGAGAACAAAGAGGCCTGTCTTGGAGAGGATGAAACCAGGTTGCTCTCTGGAAGCAAAGATTTTGAAACTACATCTCACATACTATGGTCATGTTGTCAGGAGGAGCTAATCCATGGAGAATTAATAATGCTCAGAAGAATAAAGTGTTAGTGAAAAAAATACTCTATATAAGATGGACACAGTAACCGTGGCAATGGGATCTTGTGTGTCAGAGATGTTGAGGTCAGCTCAGGATAGGGCAAGATTCAGAGTCATTGTTCACAGGGTTGCTATGAGTTGCAGTTAACTCAATGGCACGTAACAACAGCAACAGTTAATATTTTCCTCTGAAGCAATTTCTTTGTAATATAATATATATTTTAAATATTCTTATTCTGGTTTTGTGATAACAAAAATATTTTTTGTAGCAGAATATTCATATGTGATGAGAGATTTTGTATTTGAGAGTATTCAGATGGCTTTACAGCATAGCTATTGACATTTTGAGCCTGGAGACAAATAAAAGTAACCTTTTCTTTTCCCTTTAATGAGAATCTGAAGTGATTCTCCACATGAATGTCTTGCAGCCACTTCAGATTCAGTATGCCTAATAGAAACCTATTATCTCTAGCCCCATCACAAATCTCCATCCCTAACATTCCCGAATGCTAATAATGACATAACCTCCATTCTGTCTCCCTAGTTACAAATCTCCACATCGTTTCTAATTTTTCCCTCTGCATTATGGCCTGCAAAAAATCATCCCCAAATATGCCCAAGTCTGCACTTAAGTGTTGATAAAATCAGTTCTCTTATTTAGTTGCTAGTTCTGCTACTAGAATTCCAGCAAGAAGCTGCACTGCAATCCCAAAGGCACACAGTTTGAGGCCACCAGCTGCTCCGTGGGAGAAGGATGGGCAATTTTCCCCCATGCAATTAACTACCCCTAAAAACCAACAGAAGGGACAGCTATGGGTAGGTTCTGACTTTATGACACACAACAACAACAACAACAACTATCACCTCACTGGCCAAATATAACCACTTATGGCTCTTCCTTCCAATTTTCTACCTGTCCTTTCTCCTCATAGGATTTAAAAAGCCTATTACATGCCAATACCAAATTAAATTCATGCATTTTAAAGAAAAAGTAAAAATAGAAGATAATAAAAGTAAATATGTATTCCTCCATTATTGTTGTGTAGCAGAAAGAATATTGTGTTTCGATCTGAGTTAAAGAAATAATTGATTAATTGTTATTGTTCATTGTAAGTATAGGAAATATTCTCTATCTTGATATTCAGTGGATGACTAAATACTTACTCAAACAATAATAACAACAACAGCAACAACAACAACATAATTACAACTCCAATGTTCCTTCTCAGTTATGCAGTCATAAGGGGAATTTATATCTACAATGCTGGAAATATCAAAACCCTACCTCTCTAAAAGTTCACAACATTGCCCAACTAATTTTGGGGGAAGAGACAAAATTCAGATGTCACAGCATACTCTAGGATATGTTGAGACTTTATCCCTATTTGTGATTAATAATGATATATTTCTGTTTATAGAATGAGGTGATCCTGATGTAATACTGTGTTTATAAAAAACAAAAACACAAACCAACAAACAAACCCAAAACAACAACACTCATGAAGGACCTGAGTGGAGGGAGAGCAAATCTAACTAGTGCCCTGAGCTCAATATCCATATTGATGTGAATTAATTAATTCTGATATCATTTTTAACTTGGGCTTGAAAATTCTTTGGCTTTAGCATTCTGGCATAGTGGACTTGTACGCAAACTACAGGAGGTAAATCTGGGAGCTCAACTCACTATCAGGCAGAATAGACTCCACTGTAATTGTTATTATGTACCATCAAGTATGACTCATAGAAATCCTATGAACCACAGACCTTTACCCTGTCCTATCCTGAGCCATACTCATAATCTCTCCTACTCTTGAGTCCATTGAAGCAGTCACTGTGCCAGTCCATTTTGTAGGGGGTCTTCCTCCTTTTCACTGACCATTCGTCTTTCTAAGGATGATGCCTCTTTGTGAGTAATATCCTCTCCTAGCAATATGTTCAAAATATAAGAGATGAAATTTTGCACTCTTTGCTCTATGGAACACTCTGGGTACACTTTTTCCAAGCCATAACTTTTTTCTTATGGCAATCCGTGGGATATTCAAGACTCTTTTTCCAACACCACAGTTCAACGGCATCAATTCTTTTTCTGTCATATTTTTGGTTTGGTTTTTTTTTTGTTTTTTTATTTTATTAATTTTAGTGAACATTTACAGAGATTTTTAATTTCCATTCATTCATTTTTGCAATTTTCTCCCTGCCTACCCCTGCCCCTCAGTTCACTCTTCTCTTTGAAAAGTAAAAGAAAAATGTCTTCATTGGTATACATCCCCCCCCCAGTACACTTCACTATGCAACCTTCATTTTGGACTCTTGTCATAACCATAATACCCAATTATATAAAGCTACTAAACAGTTCTCTTCCTCATCTGTTTCAATGCAGTATACTTGGTTTATCCAATTTTTCTCAGTCTCACTCCAGTCCTGATGTCAGTCCCATTCTACAACA
Organism: Elephantulus edwardii; assembly: GCF_000299155.1. Classification (NCBI taxonomy): domain Eukaryota; kingdom Metazoa; phylum Chordata; class Mammalia; order Macroscelidea; family Macroscelididae; genus Elephantulus; species Elephantulus edwardii. The sequence goes on from NW_006399972.1 coordinate 850,197, forward strand.
GTGGCACTATGCAGTATTTCTCCTTTTGTGACTGAGATATTTCACTCAGCATAATGTCCTCCAGGCTCAGCTGTTTTGAATAATATTGCATGAGTTCCTTCTTTTTCAATGCAGCTTAGTATTCCATTTTGTAAATATACCAGAGCTTCTCTATCCATTCATTTGTTGATGGTCACTTAGGTTGTTTCCAACTCTTTGATATTGTGAACAAAGTCACAATAAACTTGAGTGTGCATATATTTGCCTGGATGGCAGTTATGGTTTCTTTAGTGTATATTTCCAGTAGAGGAATTTCTGTCATCTTTATTCATTGTCCAGCTCTCAGATATATCGCGACCAAAAAGACCATGATCTGGATCAGGTGCACCTTTGACTTGAAATTGAGACCATTGCTCTTAAGTATTTTGAAGAGGTATTTGACAGTGGGCTTGCCCAAAATAATATATTTCCTGGTCTCCTGACTGCTGGTACCACCGGTGTTATTTATAGATCCAAGTAAAAAGAAATCATTGGCAACTTTAATCATTTCTCCATCTATCATGATGCTGCCTATTGGTCCAATAGTTAAGAACCTTTCTTTTCTTGATCTTGAACTGTATAGTCCATACTGAAGGCTGTAGTCTTTGAATATCAGTAACAAGTGTTTCAAGTCCTCCTCACTATTAGCAAGCAAGGTTGGATCATCTGCATAATGCAGGTTGTAGATTTGTCATCCTCCAAACCTGATGCCACATTCCCTTTCATAGAGTCCAGCTTCAAGAGTCAGCACACAAATTGAAGAATGGAGAAAAGATAAACCCCTAATGCACACCTTATCTTTTTTAAATCATACAGTGTTCCCTTTCTCCATTCAGGCAGCAGCTTCTTCATCTAGGGATTGGTTTTAAGTGTTCTGCGATTCCCATTCTTCTGAATATTACCCATAGTTTGTTATGATCTATACCATTAAATTCCTTTGCATAGCCAGTAAAATGCAAATAGACATTCTTCCAGTATCCTGTGATTGAGCCAAGATCCATCTGTCATGTATTGATAACCCTGGTGCCATGGACTCTTCTAAATATTGTTTGAACTTCTGGCAGTACCTTCTCAGTATATTATTCTAGCCATTCTTTGATAATCTTCAGTATTTTGTTTGCATGTGACATTAATGATATTGTTCAGTATTTTCCACATTCCGTTCCATCATCTTTCTTTGGAATATGGATATCTTCCAGTCAGTTGGCCAGGCATCTGTCCAGCAATTTTCCTGGAGTAGCCTGGTAAGCTTATGCAGGGCTGCATCTGTTTGTTAAAACATGTTAATTGGTATCACATTGAGGACCTACAGCAGTAATCTGTGGAAAACCAGAGAGTAAACTGCTTGTGGTCTGAGGTCTAGAGCAACCAGGAAGGCAGCCATGGCACTGGTATGGCAGTGGGTTTGGCTAAATATCAGGTGCAACAGCAGCTCGTGTAAAGGTTTAGTTCAGCAGAGATGATTTAGCAGCACTAGGTAAAGGCCAGATTTCAAAAGCCACAACAAGCTTTAGCAGTCAAAATAATAAATATTAAAATTATCAAATGAGGTTCACAATGTCCTAGTTAAACTCCCCAACTCTGCCTTGTGAACTACAAATGACTCTTTGAACTGAATGAAAACGTCACTCTCCTCTCTTCCTGCTGAGAAGAGAGCTTTAATAATTCAAGGATTGGGAAATTGGATTCTTAAAAGTTGGTACCATACTTTTACTTCAAGTTAGCTGTCCTAATTCACCAAGCTACACTTTATTGGACAGTGACTAGGGAGGATAGAAGGAGAATTGATGCCTTTGAGCTGTGGTGCTGGAGAAGAGTGTTGAGTGTACCATGGACTGCTAGGAAAACAAACAGGTTCATCCTGGAGAGGGTTAAACTGGGTGGCTCCTTGGAGGATATCGAGGCTTCACCTAGCATACTTTGGACATGTTGTTAGGAGGGACCGGTCCTTGGAGAGGGACATCATGCTTGGGAGAGTGGAGGGACAGCGCAGGAGGGGAAGGCCCTCTATGAGGTGGATTGGTTCAGTGACTGGGGTAATTGGGATGGGAGTGTCAGAGACAGTGTTATTGGCACAGGACAGAGCAGAGTTTAGGGCTCTTGTACATAGGGTCGCTATGAGTCACAAGCGACTGGACAGCGCATAACAACAACAACACTTTATTGTGTTTTCCCAGCTACACAGCAAGCATTACTTTCTTTCTCTCTTCCAAGTGGTGAGAACAATGATTTGAGCATTGTGAATGTCTGAATTGAACTACCTCTACCGTGTTTGTCTTAGTATATGTAACAATGATAAAAACATAGTAATATTTTAAATTTTGTCTGAAAAAGTATTTTGCACCTCCAAACATGTTTGTAGAAGACATGGACAAATGTCTGAAACATAAAAAAACAGTGCAAGACTGGAGATCTGAAAGGACAGCTGCATAGAAGGTGAGGGCCTTGCACCGATTACTCCCACTACAGCTAGAGAAAGTACAGCGGGCAGGTGTAAGGTCATCTCCAGCAACCCTGCACATAAGCACTACCAAGGACAAATCTAAACTGTATAAGAGGCAGGAGAGATTTCCACCAGGCTTCTGGAGATCTGAGAGGGCAATTGCATAGAGGTACATGGTGGTCCTGCCGCCATCATCCCATCCCAGATAGAGAGAGTGCCGCAGCCAGGCAGAAGGTGATCTCCTATTGCCATTTTCACCAGCACCACCAAGGACAATTCCAAACTCTAGAGGAGGTGGATGCAGGCAGTACAGAGTACGATGAGACCACAGAAGACCTGAGAGGGCAGTGGCATAGAGGGTCAGAGCCTTACTCCCACCACCTCCATCCTGGATAGAGAGAGTGCTGCAAACAAGTGGAAGGTAGTCTCCTGCTGCCCTAGGTACCACCACCACCTAGGACAATTCCAAACTTTAAAAGAGGTGGGTGCAGACAGGAGAGATTCCACCAAGCTAGCTTCCCAACTAAATCAAGCCTGGAAGCAGGAGCGGCATCCACTTCCGAAATGGATTGCCTCCGGAAACTCTATGTATGAACAGTGCTCAGGCTGTTCATTCATAGGGTCGCTATGAGTCGTCTACGACTCGATGGCATTAAACAACAAACAACAGTGGAGACCTGAGAGGGCGGCTGCATAGAGGGTTTGGACTCTGTCCTCATGAACCCCAGCAGCCAGGTGGAAGTTGGTTTCAGCTCACACTAGAAACTGGAACTCTGATTCACTGTTGGTGGGAGTGTAAAATGGTGCAACCCCTGCGGAAAACAGTATGGCGCTTTCTCAAAAAGTGGCAAATAGAGATACCATTTGACCCATCAATTCCACTACTGGGAATATACCCTGAAGAGACCACAGCTGACATCCAAGCAGATATATGCACACCCATGTTTATTGCAGCTTTGTTCACCATAGCAAGGAGTTGGAAACAACCTAAGTACCGATCAACAAACGAATGGCTAGAGAAGCTGTGGTATATTCGCACAATGGAGTACTATGCTGCATTAAAAAACAAGGAACTCATGCAATATTATTCAAAATGGTTGACCCTGGAGGACATTATGTGAGTGAAATATCTCAGTCACAAAAGGACAAATATTACATGATGCCACTGTTGTAGAATGGGACTGTCCTTGGGGTTGGGGAGAGACTGAGTAAGATGGGTTCAATAATGTATACTGCACTGAAACAGAGGAGGGAGAAAACTGTTTAAAAGAGATATATGACTAGGTATTTCTGTCATCACAGGAGTCTAGAGCGAGGGCTACATGGTGGAGGGGACCTGGGGGAGGGTTTGTAAAACAATGAAAGAATCCTTTCTTTTACTTTTCCATAATTTTTGACTCATGTACTTATAACTTGTTAGTCAAATTTGTGTCTTCCAGGTTGCAACACCCCCATGATACATCTTCAAGGATATGAACATGTACGGCCAAGCACAATCAATAAGAGTGCATCTAAATTCCAAAATCAATCTCCATAATAGTCTATGTGTTTCCTACTGCCAAAGGGGCCCTTTAGAGTAGTGAGAGAAGATCTTCACCCTGAAACCCACAGCGTCCCTTTTCAGCAGGAAGTAGCTAAGAGAATATGCCATCCCCTTTTCCTTATGAATCAGGGTGAAGTCTCTCTCAGGGAGGAGTGATAGGGAATGGCAAAGGACACACCGACAAAGGAGATTAATCAGAACTGACTTTGACAAGCACTGTGGCAATAGGACAATTAAAACAGACATTCGGATGGCAGAGAAGAAGAACAAACTGGGGAGGAGGGTAGAGAGAATGGTGCAGCAATGAAGGAATGAAAACCCCAAATCCCTGTAAATGTTCATTAAAACTAATAAAATTTAATAATAAAAAAAAGAAGAAGAAGACAAAAAAAATAAACTTTAGAAGAGACAGACAGCACTCAGGAGAAATTCCCACAGGGCTGCACTGCAGTCCAGAGAAAAGTGGAAGGATTTTGGGAAAGGTGAGATTTCTCACTCCATAGGACCAGAAAAGACTCCTGCTATAGCAAGTAGCCTTCACTCATTAAGTCTGCAACTAATCTATAACATCATAAAAATAATGATTAAAGAATGATGAAGAATACTGACCCATGTATATTGCTACATTATTCACAATAACAGAGATGGAAGCAATCAAACTGCCCAACAACAAATTAATTTATTCTTGAAAACAATGTATTCAAATTTTGTAAATAAACTAGTAGAAAAAAAATTTTTAAATGGAAAAAAACCCAAGTGAATGGATAGAAAAACTATGGTACATCACACAATGGAATACTCCACAGCATGGAAAATCAATGAAATAGTGAAACATTACACAAAATGAAGTAAGCCTTGAGGACATTATGCTAAGTGAAATATCTCAGTCACAAAAGGACAATTATTGCATAATGCTATTGCTATAATTAGAACAGACATGAAGGGGTTGGAGAGGGAATGAGGCAAGAATGGGCAGATAAGGAACACTGCAGTAGATGAAAGGAAGAGCAAGCTGAAAAGAATATATATTATGCAGTATATGTATGAAAACAATCTGGAACAAGGGGTGCATTGCAGGGTGGGCTAGGGGAGTGTTAGAGAAGGGATAGAAAGTGTGCAACAATGAATAAAAAAAAAGGGAAAAGTGCATGGTCTAGAAAAGGTAATAAAACCTAACTGACTATTTGGAGGCGGGGAAGAATGGTCAAAAATCTACTCAGACACATACAACTAACGATACCAAGAAAAAGTTTACATACTGTCAAAAAAGTATCAGATAGCTTCAAATATTATAGAAAAAGACCAAAATAATCCTTATGCTAAAAAAAAAGCAGAACATATTGCAGACCCAATGAGTACCCCAGGGAGAGAGATACAGAAGAAATACATTGAAAAGAATCATATGAACAGCTACAAAGGAAGGTACAAATGATGGAAGAAGAAATAGAAGTTATAAATAAAATGAACTATGTATTGAACATATCATGGAATGCCAGGAAAATAAATAAGTTTGTTTTGGAGATGGTGAGACTAAGTTTCTCCTTGGAGGCTAGAATTTTCAAGCTCTATCCCACATACTTGGACATATGACAAGGAGGGACAAATACTTGGAGAATGACTTCATGCCTGGAAGGATGGAGGGACAGCACAGGAGAGGAAGACACTGGATGAGATTAATTGATACAGTAGCTGGGGTATTGGGGGTAGATGTGTTGAAGTCAGTGAGACTGCCTCAGGAGGACAGGCTTCTGAGCCTGTACATGGGTCATCAGGAGCCGCAAGCGACTTGACAGCATATAACAACAACAACAACATAGAAGAAATTGCAAAAGATGAAAGAAAGAATTGAAACTGTAGATAAAGAGTTACAAGAACTTAAAAAAAAATAACAAGAGAAAAGTGCAACAATGAAAAAATGGAAATCCAAAATCTCTAAATTTTCATTAAAATTAATAACAACAATAATAATAAATTTTAAAAATACAACCCTTTGGAAAAAATAATAATAATAACAAGACAGAGAGGATGCAGTCAACACAGTACTGGAAATAACAGAAATGTATGAAGATGTAATCCAGAATATAAATACCGCAATGGCAGAATATTCTAACATGCTGGAGAAACAAAAATGCAGATCAGAAGAGATAGAATAGTTGGTCAGTGAGTCGTGAAAGCAAAACCTCAATAGAAATATATTAGAAGAAAAATCAGAGAGGAAATAGAAGGAAAATGGCAAAAACATTAGAGTCATGTGGGATACCATCAAAAGGAACAACATATGTATAATCAGAATCCCAGAACACAAAGGGAGCAGTGAAATCACTGATAAAATTGTGGAAGATACACCAGGAGAAAATTTACAATATATTAGAGAGTAAACTTACAAAACCATCAACATGGATGCTAAATAACACCACTATAGAACATGAGTAGGTTATAGAGAAATAAAAAGTGAAATCAGAAAATTCCTAGAAATAAATGATAATGAAAACATATCATAACAAAACAGATGGAATTGGTGCTACCACTGTGGAAGGCATTCTGGCACTTTCTCAAAAAGTTGCAAATAGAAATACCATTTGACCCAGCAATTTCACTACTGAGAATATACCCCAAAGAGACCATAACTGCCACCCAAGCAGATATATTAACACCCATGTTTATCGCAGCTTTGTTCACAACAGCAAGGAGCTGGATACAACCTAAGTGCCCATCAACAAATGAATGGATAAAGAAGCTGTGGTATATTCACACAACGGAATATTACACAGCATTGAAAAATGAGGAACTCATGCAATATTATTAAAAATGGGTGACGCTGGAGGACATTATGCTGAGTGAAATACCTCAGTCACAAAAGGACAAATACTGCATGGTGCCACTGTTGTAAAATAGGACTGACACTGTGGTTGGGGGGAGACTGAGAAAGATGGGATAAATAATGTATACTGCATTGAAACAGATAAGGGAGAAAACTGTTTAAAAGGGATATGTGATTAGGTATTTTTGTCATGACAGGAGTCCAGAACAAAGGCTGCATAATGGAGTGGACCTGGGGGAAGGAATTATAAACCAATGAAATAATTATTTTTTTTACTTTTCAAAGAAAAGAGTGTACAGGGGGGTGGGCGTGGGCAGGGAGAAAAGTACAACAATGAATGAATAAATGGCAATCCATAGTCTCTGTAAATTTTCTTTGAAATTAATAATAAATTTTTTAAAAGATAATGAAACAGCACTACACATATAAAAGAAAGAAAGAGGCAAAATTAATGGACTATCTAAATATTTCCATCTAATAGAAAAAGAACAAAGATCAAATCCATAGCCTCTAGAATAAAGAAAATAATAAGGACAAAAGCTGAACTTAATGAGACAGAAAACAGAAAAACAATTGAAACCACCAACAGGACCATGAAATGTTCAATAAAACTGACAAATCATTGAAAAACTTAACAAAAGAAAAGAACGAGAAGACACAGAAACTGGAATTTAAAAATGGCAAGACTGCAGAGCTATACTACAAAGGGTAGCTAGGAGTCACAGACAACTCAATGGCACTTAACAACAACAATCAAAAAATCATATACTCCAATAAATTTTAAAACCTCGAACAAATGGGCAAATTCCTTCAAACTCACTCTACCTATACTGGCACAGACAGATGTAGAACACTTGATCAGACCCAGACAAAAGAAGAAATAGAGCAAGTCATAAAAGTATTCTTCACCAAAAAAAGTTTTGGCCCAGATGATTTCACTGCTGAACTCTACCAAACGTTCATAGAACAATTATCAACAATTTTATTCAAATTATTTAAAAAAACACAACTAAAATAAGAAGGAATACTCCCAGAGTAATTCTATGAAGCAAGCATAACCTTAATTTAAAAAACCAGGAAATAATGTTACCAAAAAAGGAAACTACACACCAATATCTCTCATGAATATAGATGCAAAAATCCTTAACAAAATTCTGGCCGATAAAATCCAACAGCACATTTAAAAAAAATTAATCATGATTAAGTTGGATTCATAACAATTATGCAAGGAGGTTTCAACACAAGAAATACAATTAATGTAATTAGTCACATTAACAAAGTAAAGAACAACATAATCTTATCAAGAGATGCAAAAAAAAAAGGCCTTCAATAAATTTCAACTTCACTTCTTGATTAAATATTCAGCAAAAAAGAAACAGAAGGAAATTTTCTCAACATAGTAAAAACTATATATACAAAGCCAAGAGCCAACATTATTCTCAATGGCATTCCACCTAAGAACTGGGACCAGACAATGATGCCCGCTTTCACCAGCTCTGGTGGCCTAGTGGCAAGAAGTTGCACTGCAATCTCTAAGACACACAGTTTGAGGCAACCAGCTGTTCTGAGGGGGAAGGATGGACAGTCTCCTCCCATGAAATTAACTGCCTGTGAAAACACACTAGAAGGTCAGATCGAACTCTGTGGTACACAACAACATTATTCAATTATCTATTGGAAGTACTTGCTAGGGCAATACAAGAGAAGGAAATAAGAGGCATCCAAATTGGCAAAGAGGTGGTATAACTATCACTATATACAAATGATACGACATTGTTGTTATGTGTCATCAAGTCATCTGCAACTCAAAGCAACCCTATAGACATTGATTCTAAACCCTGCCCTATCGTGAACCAATCTCACCATCTCTGACACAAACAATTGCATTTTCTCAGTCACTGAGTCAGTCCATCTAATCTTGAGTCTTTCTTTCCTGCACTTTCCCTCTACCCTTCCAAACATAAGGCCATTCTGCAAGAACTGGTACCTCCTGGCCATGTGCCCAAAGTGTGTGAGGTGGGGCGTCAAAATCCTGGTTTCTCCCTCTCCAACACAGGCTTGTTTATTCTCCTGGCTGTCCATGGTAAGTTCAACAGTCTTTTCCAGTACCACAACTCAAAGACACCAACCCTTATATCAGCTCTCAGATATACCAAGTAATTACATACTAAGTAATTACAAAAACCCTGGCCTGAATCAGGCACACCTGACTCTCGACTGTCATTGTCTCTCGTCAGTCCTCTAGAGAGGTGCCTGACAGCAGACTTTGCCAGTGCCATTTGATTTCCTGACTGCTGATGCCAAGAATGTTGATTATGGAATCAAGCAAACTGAAGTTATCAACATTTTCAATTTCTTCTCCATCCATCATGAATGGATATTGTTGTCTTGATATTAAGCTTCAATCCATACTGAAGACTACAGTCCTTGACCTTCTGCAGCAAACACCTCATGTCCTCTTTAGTTTCAGCCAGCAAAGTTGTGTCATATGCAGAGTGCAGGATGTTAATAAGTCTTACTCCAATCCTGATGCCAAACACCTCTTCATAAAGTCCAGCATCTCAAATTATCTCTTCTGCATATAGATGAAAAGGTATGGAGATAGGTTGCATCCCTGATGCACATCTTTCCTAATTCTGAACCACATAGTGTTTCCCTGCTCTGTTCTGACTACTGCTTCCTGGTCTAAGTATAGGTTTCACAAGAGCACAATCAAGTGTGCTGAGATCCCCATTTTTTTAATCAAAGTTAGCCACAGATTGTTGTAATCAACACAGTCAAATGCGTTTGCATCGCCAATGAAACACAGATAGACTTTCCTCTGGTGCTCTTTGCTTTCAGTCAAGATCCATCTGACTTTGGAGATGATGTCCATTTTATAATGAAATGATATGATAATGTACACAGAAAACCCTGAGGACTCAACAATAAAATCTTTAGACCTGGTAAACCAATTGAATAGAGTTTACAAAAATCAGTGGGATCCTGTACAGTAACAAAACAGATAAATTAAGAAAAAAATAGCATTTACAATGTTGTTGCTATTTTTAGGAGCTGTCAAGTATGACTCCTAGTGACCCTATAATAAAAGATCTGAACCCTGTTCAATCCTGCACCATCCTCACACTTCCTGACACACAACAGCCTATTGAGGCAGTCACTGTGTCAATCCACCTGGTTGAGGATTTACTTCTCCTTCACTGACCCTCCCCCCTTCCCAGTATCATGTCCTTCTCCAAGAAATAGCACCTCCTAACTTAAAACAGCCAATCACAAACTGATATACTTGGGAATAAACACATTTAGAAATGCAAAAGACTTTTATAAAGCAATCTACAAAAGACTACTGAGAGAAAAAATAAAAGACCTAAATAAATGGTGAAATGTTCCCTGTTCATAGATAGTTTTTATTATGTGCCACCAAATTGAGTACAACTCAAAGCAATTCTATGAACAATAGATATGAACTCTGTCCTATCCTGTGCCAGCCTCACAATTTCTGACACATTAAAGCTGATCAAAGGAGTCACTGTGTCAATCTACCTGGTTGAGGGTCTTCCTTTCCATCACCAACCCTTCACCTTTCCAAACATGATGTCCCTTTCCAAGGAATAGCTTCACCTAGCATTATCACTGAAGCATGTGAGGAGACAAAGCTTTTTCATCTTTACGTCTAAGGAGCACTCTGGCTATACATTCTCCAAGACAGATTTGTTTGTTCTTTTGGCTGTCCTTAAGATAGCCAGTATTCTTCTCCAACACCACACACAGCTCAAAGGCATTGCTTTTTGTTTTTGTTTTGTTTTCTCTGTCATCCTTATGTATTCTCTAGCTCTCAGATGCATAGAAAATTATAATAAAGACCATGACCTGACTCAGATGCACCTTAGTCGTTAAACTGACATCAATGCTCCTCCTCAGCAATTTGGAAAGGTCACTGACTGAAGACTTTCACAGTGCAATACATCTGATTTCCTGACTATTGGTAACAAGGGTATTGATTGTAGATCCAAGCAATATGAAATAATTAACAACTTTAATCTTTTCTGCATCTATCATGTTATTATCTATTGGTTCAGTGGTAAGATTTTATTTTTCCTCAACGTTTATGTACAATCCATACTGAAGGCTGTATACTTCGATCATCTGCAATAAGTTCCTCAATTCCTACTAATGTTCAGCAATCAAGGTTGTTTCATCTTGCTGTTCATGGAATCGCTGTTTATGAATGAGAGCCTCAATATAGTTAAATGCCAGTCCTACCAAAAGTAATCTAAATGTTTAATGCACTATCAATACAAAAGATACCAAAGATATGTTGTTGCTGTTGTTGTTGTTGTTGTTGTTGTTCTTGATTGCTGTCAAGTTGAGCACAACTCACAGGCACCCTATGAACAAAAGGCCTGAAGTGTTTCTCTAACTATCATCATTCCTCCAAGTTCATAGAGTTTCCAGAGGCATGTGGTTTAGGAAATAGATAACACTCTTGCTTCCAAACCTGTCTTAAACTGGGAGCGCCACCAAACACTGTCCATCATGGGCAGCCATTATGGCATTTGTCCACCCCCCAATGACACAAGGTTCAGCATCACAGCAAATGCAGATTATTTCAGTAAAACAAATTGACAAGAAAGTGCTGAACAATTCAGAAGAATGTTCCTCCAAAATATTATAACAAACAACTTTTAAATATAAGGGCCTTCCAGGAGGTCTTGTTGATTCTGAACAAGAGGCTTAAGTAAAAAACAACCAAACATTCCACATAACTGTCAACCAAAACAAGAGCACCCAACTTACAGAGTCCAGCTGCAGTAACCCAGTCTGCAAAATGGAGATGAGGGCCAGGCTTTAAAAACAAGGGGCCTCCATGAGGCCTTCTTGACTCTAAACAAGAGGATTAAATTAAAAAAAAAACAACCAAACATTCCATATGACCCTCAACCAAAACAAGAGCACTCAACTTACAGGGTCCAGCTACAGTCACCCAGTTTCCCACCAAAGATAAAGAAGATAAAGAAAATACAATTTTTTAGTTTATTTGAAAATGAAAGTGGCCTCAAATAACCAAACCACTTCAGAAAAACAAAAATAGCATGAAAAGCATAGTACTCTCAGGTCTCCAAATTTACTACATAGCTGTAATATCCAAAACAGCATGGTACTGGTACAATGACAGACATGAGACCAATAGAACAAAATAAAGAACCAAGAAATTAACACATCCACCTATGGTCAACTGGTATTTGAAAAGGTAACAAAAGCTATCAAATAGGAAAATGACACCACTTTAACAAACTGTGCTCTCAAGCAAGATCCACATCTCACCTTACACACAAAAATCAACTCAAGGTGGACCACAGACCTACAAATAAAACCCAAACCCCTAAAGATCATAAAATACAAAATGGGATGAAACTTAGAAGGCCTAGCTTAACTTATAAGTTGTCTGTTGTTGTTATGTGTTATTGAGTTGCTTACAAATCATAGTGACTCTATGTACAATAGCCCTGAACCCTGCTCTATCCTGCACCAAAGTAATTGTCTCTGACACACCTACCCATATTACCCCAGTCACTGAATCAATCCACCTCATTGAGGGTCTTCCCTTCTTTTCTTTTAAACAATTTTTTTTATTTTAATTGTGATTTGAACAAAAGTTTACAGAAACGTTAGATTTTCATTCACTCAGTGTTGCATATTTTATCCCCTCTCCATCCCTACCCCCTCTCCAAGTTGACTTTTTATTAATACTAGTATATTTACAAAATTCAAGTACATTGTTTTTGAGGACAGATTCTTCTAATTTCCCTCACCTCCCCACCCATCAAATTGTACTAATGCATCAGGGTTTTTTTCTCAATGTTAAAACCATAACTTATTATATCCACACAAATACTTTTGCATAATCTATATTATACATATAGACATTCTCCTGGAATTTCCTGTTTTCTTCTAAAGGATTTTCCTTTCTTACACTGTCCATCCACTGCTTCCCCTGTCCCCCACCCCAAGCATGATATCCCTCTCCAAGGATCAGTCTCTCCTTGCAACATGCCCAAAGTATGTCAGACATAGCTTCAGAATCCTCACAGCCAAGAAACAGCCTAGTTTCACCCTCTCTAAAACAAACCTATTTGTTCTAGCAGTCTGTGGTATATTCAATACTCTTCTCAAGCACCACTAATTCTCCTATCACCTCTAGTCATCATCAAGCTTTCTGATGCATAGCAAGCAATTGCAAAGACTATGTCCTGGTTCAGGCATATCTTAGTCTCCCGACTTGACACCATTGTTCTTCATTACTCTAGAGAAGTCCCTGACAGCAGACATTCCCAGTGTAATTCATCTTCTGAATTCCTAGATGCTGGTACCTAGAATGTTGATTATGAATCCAAGCAAAATTAAGCTGTTAACAATCTCAATCTTTTCACCATCTAACATGATGTTGCCAATTAGCTCAGTGGTGAAAATCTTTGTTTTCTTGATATTGAGCTTGAATCCATATTTAAGGCTACAGTCCTTGACTTTCAGCAGCAAGTGCTTCAGGTCCTTCTCAGTTTCAGCATGTAGAATTGTGTCATCTGCATTGATGAGTCTTCCTCCAATCCTGATGCCATTTCTCCTCACTGAGCCTGCCCTCCTAGATTATCTGTTCTGCATACAGATTGAAAAGTATGGCTATGGGACACATCCCTGGTGGACACTCTTCCAGATTTTGAAACATGCAGTGTTTCCCTGCTCTCTGCTAATAGCTGCCTCCTAGTGCAAGCATAGGTTTTGCATAAGCACAATCAAATATTCTGGGATTCCCATTCTTCTCAGAGTTAGCCAGTTTCTTGTGATCCACACAGTCAAATGCCTTTGCAAAGTTAATGAAACACAGAAAGACATTCTTCTGGTTCTCTCTGCTTTCATCCAAGATCTACCTGACATTAGCTATTATTTCCCTAGTACTACTTCTAAACTCAGCCTGTACTTCTGGCAGTTCTCTGTTTATGTGCTATTTCCATCATTTTTGGATAATTTTCAGCAGAATCTTGCTTGCACGTGATATTAATGATATTGTTCAATAATTTCTGTACTCTATCAGGTCACCTTTTTTTTGAATGGAAATATATGTATGTATCTTCCAGTCAGTTAGCCAGGTGGTTGTCCTCCAGATTTCTTGGCACAACTTGGTGAGCATATTCAGGGAAGATTCTGTTTATTAAAATATGTCAGTTTGTATGCTGTCAATTCATGGAATCTGGTTTGTTGGGGGATTTTTTGCCAATACTTTCAGAGCAGCTTAAGCTTCTTCATCACCACAGGTTCTTGCGCATACATTGTTTCATGAAATTATTCTGCATCTGCCAATCCCTTTTGGTATTCTATATATTCATCTTCTTTTAATGCTTCCTGGATCATTTAGTAGTCTGCCCAAAGTATCCTTAAGTATTGTAACTTGAGTCCTGAATTTTGTTTCTTCAGCTTAAGAAATGTCAAGCAAGTTTGGCCCTTTTGATTTTCTGACTCCAGCTCTTAGCACATTTCATTAAAATACTTTACTTTGTCTTTCCATACTTCCCTTTGAAAGTTTCTGCTCAGCTCCTTAATTTCTTGATTTCTACCCTATACTTTGGCTTTTCAGCACCCAAGTACAATAGTCAGAGTCTCATCTGACATCCGTCTGGTCTTTTCTTCCTCCTCTGCCTTTGTAATGACATTTTGCATTCTTCCTGGATGATATTCTTGATATCTTTCCACAGCTCATCTAGTCTTTGTTCACTAGTGTTTAAGGCCTTAAACCTGTTCCTGAGATGGTCTTGTAATTCGATTGGGATAGACTCAAGGTAAAATTTTGGTTCCCATGGTTATGATTAAATTTTCCTTAGCTTCAGCTTGAACTTACATATGAGTAGTTGATTGTCTCTTCGACGATCAGTACCTGATCTAGTTCTCACAGCTGATATTGAGCTTCTCCAATAATTTTTTTCCACAGATATAACTGATCTGATTCCTAAACATCAGGTGAAATCTATATGTACTGTCTACATTTAGGTTTCTTATAAAAAGTATTTACAATGAATAAATCACTGATTGTACAGAATTCTATCAATCCATGTCGAGCTTCATTTCTGTAACCAAGTCCATGTTTTCCAACTACAGATCCTTCTCTGTTGCCAACTTTTGCATTCCAGTCACCCATTACTACTAACGCATCTTGATTGCATGTTCGTTCGATTTCTGACTGTAAATGTTGGTGGAAATTTTCCATTTCCTCTTCTTTGGCTCTATTAGTTGGTGTATATATTTTAGTGATAGTGGTATTCACTGGACTTCCTTGTATGTATATGGATATTATCCTGTTACTCACAACATTGTATTTCAAGACGGATCTATAAACTACTTTTTAACTATGAAAGCAACCCCAATTTTCCTCACTCTTTCATCTCCAACATAGTAGATCATATGATCATCTGACACAAAATGTCCCACGCCAGTACGTCTCATTTCACCAATATCTAGTATGTCAATATTTATGGATTCCACTTTTTTCTTAACAATGTCCAATTTTCCTACTTTCACACTTCTCATATTGCATGTTCCAATCACTAGTGTCTGCTTACAACTGTGTCTCCTCCTTTGTATTTCGATATTTGAAGGCTCAGACTCATAGTCTAAGTGTGCTATACTGTACGTAGGGTTTTTGAAGACCTGTTACTTCAGAAGTGTTTAGCCAAATCCTCTTCCTAGCCTGTCTTAATTTCAACGTTCACATTTAGAACAGGATCATATGGACAAGCCTTTTACAGAAAGGAGCAGATGAAAGACATTTCCTAATTAGAGAAGCAATAGATTCAGTGTTGTACACACCCTTGATAAGTATGTCTTGTTCCACCCCTTTCCCTACTCCATCAGCATCTCCTTCTCCTCCCGTCTACACCATTCAACACCTCTCTCCTCCTATCTATCTAACCCTTGGTACGATTCTTTATATCTCAATATTTCTGGGCTTCTGTATTCTGAACATGTCACACTCCTTTCAATATCTTATGCGTTGGCCAGTATCTCTCGAATTTAGTAGTCTTTAATTCCAAATACCAGGTTCTAGTCTTAGGGAAGGCTACCTGTCTCAGATGGTTCTGAAGAGAAGTCCTTTGCCTTCAACTTCTGTCGCAGGACTGACTTCTTGTGGTTTAGTGCCATTTCTCTTCCATTTACAGCATGCTGTTGTCACAAGGAAATAGTTTCCCAGGAGAGGGTGATGTGTCCTCTAGTTCTGGTATATAAGTGTTGGTTTTTTTAGTCTGAGGGCCTGTGGCCCTTGGACCCAAAACTATTTTAACATTCAGGCCCTGCAGCAAGACTTCTGGGAAAGGGATAAGGATAGTTATAGCATTGTGTTGAGCCGAGGTATAATAAATCCCTTAAATGTGCATCATTATTACCTTTTTTAAAAAAAAAATATTTGTTTAAGTTGGTACAGGAAACTTCCTTATAAAATCATCTTTTAATTCTCTAGGTCACAAATTTGCTTTGATCTTGAACTCTTGTATGGAAATATATTGTACCTTACTGCAATTGAAAAATCCCAATTTTCTTATCTAGAGGTGTTTTGCAATATGCCCAGCTACTGCAGAATGTGCTGACTACTTACAATTTATAATATTTAAATGTGCTCCTTGGAACATTTCTTTTCTAACTCTAATGATACATTTACATTAGCTCCACATAAACTCATCAACAACTTGCATCATGCAGTTGACACAACCTTGCTTGCTGAAAGTGAGAAGCACTCAAAACATAGACAACCAAAATCTATAACCTTAATGCAGATTGCAATTCAATTTTATGAAGACTAAAGTCCTCAGCACTGGACTGGTGAGTAATGTTATGACAGATGGAAAAAAGATTGAATATGTCAACGGTTTCATCTTATTTGGATCCAGCAATTCCCTTGGTATAAGGTATGAACATCTAATGCTACTGCCAGTTTCTCATGCTGTAGTCAGTATCTCTTGAGTTTAGGAGCTTCCAAGCCCAAATATCAGGTACTGCTATTAGGGAAGGCTACCTATCTCATATCAGGAAACATTGCTTTAGACAAGTCTGCTGTCAAGGACCTCTATAAATTACTGAGAAGCAGCAATGTCAGTTTGAAGACTAGGGTGCATCTGATTTACACTATGGTCTTTTCATCACTTGCTATGCAACTGAGAGCTGGACAATGAATAAGGATGACAGAAGAATATACGCCTTTGAATTGTGATGTTGGAAAAGATCACTGAATATCCTACGGACTCTAAGAACAAACAGATGTCTTGGGGAAAGGGCAACCAGAGTGCCTCTTGGAGGTAAGGATGGTGAAGCTTCATCTCACAGACTTCAGGCATGTTACTAATAGAGGCTCTTCCTTGAAGAGAGACTTGATGCTTAGAAGGTGTGGGGTTAGCTAAAGAGAGCAAGGCTTCCAATGAGATGGGTTGACACTGTGACTGCAGCCATGGCAGGTGGGTCAGAGACAATGAAAATGAATAGGACAGGGTTCAGATCTGTTGTTCATAGTGTGGACATAAGTAATAACTGATGGCACCTAACAACAGCAACCACAAAGTATGTATTGGTAATTCTTTCTTCACATTGTTATCTTTTTGTATGAAAAGCAATCCAATGACTTATTTGAGTTTCATTTTCATGCCCTATATGAAACTCTCCAAAGTACTGAAGAGTAATGGTGTCTCTCTGGAGACTAAGGTGTGTCTGATACAGGCCATGGTCTTCCCAATCACTTGTCATGCATCAGAGAGTTGAACAATGACCAAGGAGGATAGAAGGAGAATTGATGCCTTTGAGCTGTGGTGCTGGAGAAGAGTATTGAGAATACCATGGACTGCTAGGAAAACAAACAGATTTGTCCTGGAAAGGGTTAAACCGGGTGGCTCCTTGGAGGCAAGGATTCTGAGGCTCGGTCTAACATACTTTGGACATGTTGTGAGGAGAGACCCATTCTTGGAGAAGGACATCATGCTTGGGAGGGTGGAGGGACAGCGCAGGAGGGGAAGGCCCTCTATGAGGTGGATTGACTCAGCGACTGGAATAATCGGGATAGGAGTGTCAGAGACAGTGCGATTGGCACAGGACAGAGCAGAGTTTAGGGCTGTTGTACAAAGGGTCGCTATGAGTCGCAAGCGACTCGACAGCACATGACAACAACAACAACAATATGAAACTGTGTGCTCTCCCATTTAATGGGAAATAGTTTTTTATGCTTTACTGAAAATTATATTAAAAAATACATCACACTCTGGTGGCTTAGTGATAAGGAGTTTCACTGTAAATCCAAACACCCATGGTTTGAAATCACTAGCCGCTCTGTGAGAGATAAATGAGCAGTTTTCTTCCTTGCAAATTAACTGCCTCTGGAAACTCCAAAAGAATGACCTTTGAGTTAGAATTAAATAAAAGGTACATAACAACAGTACACTTCTCAGCAGACACGCACTCATCAGGGACCTAGCCATCATTTTGCTGCAAGACACCATGGCCTGGGTGGCCTGACCAGCCCTGGAGTGTCTTCCAGCCACCGTTTCCCTCTGGTGTCTGCTAAAGGCTGAGGCTCAGCTCAACAGGCACTCATACCTGGACAGCAACATAACCACTGCCTGCCATGTTTAGGGGTTGCAGGTTCAGTGTGGTCCAAACCACAATCCCTCCCAGAACACTAGACCACGGCCCCCAACTCTTGAAGACCCTAGTGCCCCACTGCCTGCAGAGGGCTCAGATGCCACACTTACTGTTCTGTGCCAAGGAGCACCATATCACAGGTACTTTGAGTGAAAAACTGCTTCCTAGCTACACCATGTGGGACCCCATAAGCAGAAGGGGCTAGGCCAGGTCGAGCCAAGTGAAGACACAGTTTTGGGAAGGAAACAGACATCCTATTTTGCTATTCAGGTATTTTGGGTGAAACATTGCTGTTGGGCCCTTGGACCACAAGAAGGGAGCACAAAAATACAGGTTAGCCACACAACATTGTCATACTTTGGTTCACTATATAGTTACAACAACCCAACATCTGCTAAGAAAAGACTGATACAATGTCAAGAAACCAATAGTCAGCCTCAGTCATCATGAAAAAACAAAATAAATCTCCTCTTAAAACAGCAGACCCAATGAATACCCCAGATAAAGAATACCAGAGAAATAAGTTGGTATGAATTTATTTGAAGAGCTAAATAAGTGGATGCAAATGATGGAAGAAACAATGGAAATGATGGGGGGAAAGCCATTAAGAGAGCAATCCAGAAGACAACAATCCAGAAGAAATATATAGATGAGGAGCAGCTTGAAAGGCTATGGAAGAAAATGCAAAAGATGGAAGAAAGAATTGATAGTATGGGTAAAGAGATACCAGAATTTTTTAAAAAATCATCATGAGAGAGAGGGTAGAGCTAACACAGTACTGGAAACAACAGTAAAGCGTGAAAGTGCAATCCAAAATATTTAAACTAAAATGGCAGAAGTGTCCAAAATGCTGGTAAGACTAAAGAGGAGAACTAAAGAGAAGGAATAGAGAGTCAGTGAGCTGGAAGACAGGAACCTCAATGGAAACATAGGAAGAAAATCAGAGATGAGGCTTAAATATAATTAAGAAAACATTAGAATAATATGGGATGATGACAAAAGAAACAACCTACATATGATTTGAATTCTAGAATATGGGAGTGACAGGGAAGTAGCTGAGAAAATTGTGGAAGAAGTACTAGAAGAAAACTCCCCAAGTACTGTGAAGAACAGGAAAATCCACATTCAAAGAGCACAGATAACACCAAATAGACTAGAGCTAAAGAAAAACATCAAGACATATCATAGTCAAATTCTCCAAATTAAGAGATAAAGATAGAATACTAAAAACACCATGAGAAAAGCAAAGAATCATCTACAAAGAGGAAACAATTAGATTAAATTCTGATCTCTCAGAAGAAAACATGTGAACTGAAAGAAAATGGGATGGCATATACAGAAAGTTGAAAGAAAACAATTGCCAGGCAAAGAATCTATAACCAGCAAAGCTCTCCATCAGCTATGAAGAAGAAAAGAGATCCTTTGCAGAAAAAAAAGGATCTTAAGGAATTTGTGAAAACAAGACCAAAACTACAAGATATTTTAAGTTAAATTCTTCACATGGAGATTCCAAAGGAAAATGCATAGACCATAGTAAGCAGAAACAACAGAAAAAGAAACACAGCAAAATGGCAACAGTAAAAGCTGGCCTGAAAATAACCATATTTAATGTGAATGGACTAAATGTGTCAATTAAGAGACAAAGAGTAACAGAATAGATAAAAAACTAAAACACTCATCAGTATGTTGCCTACAAGACACTAACCTACAAAAAAGAAGAGAAGACAGACTTGAAATCAAAGGCTGAAAAAATTTGCAAAACAAATGATAACTAAAAAAAGTATGAGTGATAATAATAATCACTCAGAATAGACTTCAGCATGAAAACCATCATAGGAGATAAGGAAGGGCATTACATACTGTAAAGGCACAATAGATCAAGAAGATATAACCTTGGTCAACATTTATGCACCAAATGTTACACCTGCAAAATACATTAAAAAACAGCTAATGAAAAAAAAATTAAAAAAAAAACAGCTAATGGAATTGAAGAAAGAAATAGAAAGCACTACAATAGTGGTAGGAGACTTCACCACATCACTATCACCAAAAGGTAAGTCAGCTCAAAAGAAATTCAACAAAGACGGAGAAGATCTAAACAATACAATCAACCAACCTGATCTTGGGGATGTATTCAGGGTACTTCATCCAACTAAAACTCAATTCAATTTTTTCTCAAATGCACATGGGATATTTTCTATAATCAGTTACATATTAGGACACAAAGCATATCTCAACACATTAAAAAAAATCTGCTTAGACCACAATGCCATAAAACTAGAAATTAACCACAAAAATACAGATATGGGAATGAAATAACTCTGCTAGAACACAACTGGGTCATAAAATAAATAAAGAATTAAATTAAGAAGTTCCTTGAAACAGAAGAAAATGAAAATGAAAATACAACAGACAAAATCCTCTGGAATACAGCTAAGGCAATCCTCAAGAGGGCAGTTCATATCAATATGCACACCCATAAAAAAAGGGAAAAAAGAAGATAAATCAATGATCTACCTCAACACCTTCATCAAATAGAAAAAGAACAATCCAATCCTACAGCCTCTAGAAGAAAAGAAATTGTAAGAACAAGAGATAGAACACAGAAAACAACTGAAACCATCAATAAGATAAGGAACCGGTTTTCAAAAGGGTTAATAAAATGGACAAACAACTGGAAAACTTAACAAAAAAGAGAAGACACAGATAACTCAATTAACAAATGAGAAGGTGACAACTACAACAGAACCACATGAAGTTATAACATTAATAGCAGAAAACTATGAAAAGTTATACTCTGATAAATTTTAAAACCTAGAGGAAATGGACATATTGCTTGAAATGCATGCCCTACCCAGATTGACAAGGACAGATATAGAACACTTGAACAGACCCATCACAAAAAAGAGATCTAACAGATCATAAAAGTACTTCCCATAAAAAAAGTACTAAACCAGATGACTTCACAGCTGAATTCTACCAAACATAAAGAAAGGATTTATCACCAATTCTAAATAAATTATTTCAATAAACTGAAAAAGAAGAAATATTATCAGAGTCATTGTATGAAGCAAGCATAACACTAATACCAAAACCAGACAAAGGTATTACCAAGAAAGAAAACTACAGACTAATATCTTTAATTAATGTAGATGTAAAAATCCTTAACAAAATCTTAACCAATAGAATACAATAACACATAAAAAAATTCATCATGACCAAGTGATATGCAAGAACACTTCAACATAAGAAAAACAATCAGTGTCATTCACCATATTAACATAGCAAATAGCAAGAATCATGATCCTACCAATTGATGCAGAAAAGGCATTTGACAAAATCCAACACCCCTTCTTGATAAAGACACTCAGCAAAATTGGAATAGAAGGGAATTTCCTCAACATAGTGAAAAATACATATGCAGAATCAAGTGCCAACATAATTCTCAATAGAGAAAGGCTAAAAGCATTTTCCTAGGGACCAGACAAGGATATTCACTGCCACCACTTCTGTTCAATATTGTATTGGAAGTGCTTGTTAGGGCAATAAGACAAGTTGTTCTTGTTTTATGTGCTATCAAGTCACCTGCTACTCATAGCAGCCTTATGTACAACAGCCCTAAACTCTGCTCTGGCCTGTGCCAATCTCACTGTCTCTGACACACCCACCCTATTAACCCAGTCACTGAAACAATCCATCTTATTGAGGGTCTTCCTCTCCTGCACTGTCCCCCTACCCTCCCAAGCATGACGTCCCTCTCCAAGGACTGGTCCCACCTAGCAACATATTCAAAGTATGTCAGACCAAGCTTCAGAAACCTTGCCTCCAAGGAGCAGCCTGGTTTAACCCTCTCCAATATGAACCTGTTTGTTCTGTTAGCAGTCTATAGTTCTCCAGCACCACAGCTCAAAGGCATCAATTCTCCTTCTATCATACATAGTCATCGCCCAGCTCTCTGATGGATGGCAAGTGATTGCAAAAACCATGGCCTGTATCAGGTGCACCTTAGTCTACAGGGTGACATCATTGATCTTTAGTTCTTTGGAGAGATCTCTGGCAGCAGACATTTCCAATGCAATACATCTTTTCATTACCTGGCTGCTGGTGCCAAGTTGATGGTGGGGCCGAGCAAACTAAAGTTGTTTACAGTCTCAATCTCTTCACCATCCATCACAATGCTGCCAATAGGCCAAGTGGTGAGAATCTGTTTTCTTGATATTGAGTTTCAATCCATATCGAAGGCTATAGTCCTTGACCTTCTGCAGCAAGTGCTTCAGATCCTCCTCAGTTTCCACAAGTAGGGTTGTGTCATCTGCCATAGCACAAATTCTTGATGAGTCTTCCTCCAATCCTGATGCCACATTTCAGCATCCCAGATAAACTTTTCTGCATAAATTGAAAAGGAATGGAGATAGGACACACCCCTGGCATACACCATTCCCAATTATGAACCATGCAGTATTTCCTTGCTATGTTCTGTTTTACATAAGCACAATCGAGTGTTCTGAGATTCCCATTCTTCTCAGAAGTAGCCACAGTTTGTTGTGATCCACACAGTCAAACACCTTTGCATACTCCCTGCTTTCAGCCAAGATCTGTCTAAAATTAGCTACAATATCCCTAGTGCCATAGCCTCTTCCAAACCCAGCTTGCACTTCTGGCAGTTCTCTGTTAATGTGCTGTTTCAGTTCTTTTTGGATAATCTTCAACAGAGTCTTGCTTGCATGTGATAGTAATGATAATGTTCAATAATTTCCACACTCTGTCAGATCACCTTTCTTTGGAATTGGAACAAATAGAGATCTCTTCCAGTCAGTTGGCCAAATGATTGTCCTCCAGATCTCTTGGAACAACTTGGTGAGCACATCTAGGGCAACATCTGTTTGTTAAAATACATCAAGAGGAGAAAATAAAAGGAATTCAAATCTATGAAGAGATAGTTAAACTATCGATATATGCAGATGATATGATAGTATATACAAAAACCCCCAGAGACTTAACAAAAAAACTGTTAGAGCTAGTAGAGTGAGAAGCCAACCAGACTCCATTTTATGTATTTCTCCATTTGAGTAACTAAACCCCTGTGTGTGGAGTTTTTGCCCCTAACCTTAAAGTTTTGCCTTGAACTGCTTCCCAAATGGTAACTGTGATTGTTTATTACCCAAGATGTAGATGTTTTGCATTCCATGTACCCTTGAATGTATCACTGGTGCCTTGAAACATTTCAACAGCAGAATGTAGCCCAACACCTGCAGTTAACAAGGGTACAAAACCTCCTGATGGACACTATGAGGTTGGTGATCCTGCCACATTGCTGGGACCCCTGCTAATAAAAGACTTCACCTATAATCCTGTGGTGTATGTCTCTTGATTCAATGGGCATAACATTTTGGAGGCCCCAGCGAGACCCAGGGACACTCCGAAAAGACTTTTGCATCTCCCGGGAGGTGAATATGCCCATGTCCTCTCCAGAGAGTCCATGACCTAATGATGTTCCAGGGCCTCAGAAAGAGGCAGGGGGATGTCTTGAAGGTCTGAGAGACACCAAAGAGACCCAAAGTCCTAAAACACTCCTGAGAGATAAGAATTCTAATTCATTCTCTATTTCTGGTCTGTGATTGCAATCATCAGGGGGAGACCAGGGAGGTTGGGACGTGACCCAGGTCCCCCCTTCTCCTTCAGGTTGGAGAAGAGGTTGGACGCAACTCAGATTCCCCCCAGAGAAGCCTGAGAATCCTCTGGCCCAGAAAGCCAGCCTGTCTGTCTCTGTGTGTCTGTTTTCCCCCAGAGGATTCTGATAGAGCAGGCTCCTCTGGCGAGGAAAGCCAGATTATCTGTCTCTGTGTGTCTGCTTTCTTCCAGGGGATTCTGATAGAGCTGGATCCTCTGGCTTGTCTGTCTTTATGTGTCAAAGGATTCTGATAGAGCAGCATTCTCTGGCTTGTCTGTTTCCACGTGTCCGCGCTCCCCTCCAGAGAGTCTTGATAGAGCGGGATCCTCTGGCCAGGGAAGCTGGATTGTCTGTCTCTGTGTGTCTCATTAAGCTGTCTTTTGTCTATTTTTATGTTAGGTCAGTGACTCTATCCTTTCTTATTAGGTCCTCAATTCTTCCTTACCATCACCAACAACGAACTCTCTCTTTTAGTCAGACGTCTTTTACATCATCTAACATCTTCTGGGCTTTCTTATGCCTATTGTTCAGGCCAAAAGTGTCTTTTCAAATGTTCTCCAGCCTCAGTCTCTTGAGTAGTTGGTACTAAAGGTACGCACCCCATCTCCTCCTGCCTGCTTACATTTCTCAGAGAAACTTATGGTTTGGTTTGTGATCTAACTCTCCCTGCCATTGACTTTTGTAGCCTTGTTCCTTCCATGAGTCCTCCTCACTCACATCTTTCTTCATTCACCATACCCTCTCACCCTCGGGCAGCCTCGTTTCTTAGTCTGAGGCTAGTTGAGTCACATTTTTCTGTCCTTAAGTCTCACAGTGCCCTGACTCTAGCCCTCTTGTGGCCTTCCTGGCCCATTGGACTCTATCCTCCAGGTTTTCTGTGATGCACTGAGGATCCTCTCTCCCTTCTACTATGTCTGGAGTGAGTATTTCTTTCTTCACTCTCTGGAGGTGCATGGCAGTTCTTCTGCTATACCATTCACTCCTTTCACCAACAAAGGCTTATTATCTGTTATCCTGATCTGTGCACTTGAGCATCTGAGAGACCCTGGTGACCCAGCCCCTGCACCTTCAGCTGTGTGTGTGTGGGGGGGGGTGTTTCCAGAATATTCTCCTTCCCTTCTGTCATCAAGATTGCCTTGGTCTTCTTTATTTACTGCATTTTGTGTCCCTTTCTCTCTACTATTCTCAAGAGGGAGATCTTCTCGGCACTCCACCCCCTCTAGGATGCATCTTTATTCACTTCAGGGATGTTTTTTCTCCAGAAGCTGAAGATCAGTACGGTGTAAGTTCTCCAAAGGGCATCTCAGAACCTTCTGTGAGTTGGAGTGGCCCACTTTGGATGCGCACTGGCCCAGCTCAGGAAAGGTTAGCTCCTAAATTGCATGGGTAAGTTTGAGATGTGGTCAGAGGAAAGCCTGGGCATCTGGACCAGTTCTCTTACATTGATATTTGGTACAGTTTCCCTGTGATCCCTACACTCTGGCTAGAAACCTAATCTATGAAAATTGGCAGCAGAATTTTGGTCACCAGGGAACTTCCCAAGTGGACTAAGGTGTATCCCACTACTTATCTCGTCTTGCCAAGCCCTCCTGAAAAGGACTTGGTCCCTCCATCTTCATATAATCCCAAGGGTCAGCCTTACTCCCTAGACTCCACTACTGCCAAGGGCACCCAAGCCCTATCAGAGTCCAGCGACTAAGGAATCTGCTATTGTCCACCTGCCTGATTCCCCTCCTTCCCATTAGACAGGTATATGAAAGGTGGGGGGCTGATCAGTACGTATGTCCTTTTCACCACTAGTGACCTCTAAAATTGGAAGCACCAGAACCTGGCATTTTCTGAGAAGCCTCAGTCTTTAATTTCCCTGTTAGAGTACATTTTCTTTACACACTAGCCAACCTGGATGATTGCCAGCAGATTTTTCAGACCCTTTTTACATCGGAGGAACAGGAAAAGTTTCCAGTGGAAGCCAGGAAGGCAGTCTCTGGGCCAGAAGGAGTGGTTTCAGATCTTTTGTTCATCGGGTTGCTATGACTCATACTCCACTCAATGGCACCTAACAACAACAACAAATCACATCAAAGGAGATTACTGATCCTCCTCCCACAGAACAGGTGGGGGATTCAATTGCCTTTGGGATTGCAGGGCAGCTTCTTACCACTAGGCCACCAGAGCTCCCTATTTTAGCCATAAGTTGATATAATTTTATTTTTAATAATCACTGGTTTTATCATTAAAATTAACTGATTTATATATTTGTTTAATTGTTGGCAAGATCTCATAAGCTGATTCCAACACAATGCTCTATTTAATACATTTCTGTTCACTTCTTTCTCTATTCTAAGGGAAGTGAACTCTTCTAAGGAAATATCCCAATAGTGGATACAGGTAAACAAATCTGAGGTAGACGAGCATACAGTAAGTTTTCCTTTTTCATTTTTCTCTTCAGTTCTAACACTCGGCGAATATGCAATGCTAGTTTCTCTGACTCTAGCTTTCTAAAGCTAGAAAAGATCTGACAAGTTAAAAAGATAATTCTTCAGACTACAAAATCAGTCCAAGACTTTGGTTGCAAGTTTAAGAGTCCCCGTGTCTCTCTCACTTCCAACTTGCTGGATATAAATTTGAGGGTTCCATCTGGTGGTTTAGTGGTACGGAATTGTGCTGCCAGTGCAAAGATATATATGGCTTGAATCTGACAGCTGCCCAGCAGAAGAAAGATGGGCAATCTCCTCTTGTGCAATTTACTACCTTTAAAAACCCACTGGAGAATCAACTGTGGGTCAGTTCCAACTCTACAGTACACAGAAACAATCTGCTCCTTCAAGATTCCAGCCACAGCTCAGGAGTTCACTCTGAGTTCCCTAACCTCTGACTTCATGGATCTTTTTGTGGCCTTGAGTTCAATACTTCTATGGAAGAACTGACAGAACTTAATAGAATTCATCATACTTATCATTACTTTTCTAGAGTAGAAAAAAAATATGATCCAAGAAAAGATACATATAAGATAACAGCATCTAGGGTAGATGCATTGCGAAGTAGGGGTACCCTACTCCCTCATTTGCGTACATACTGTCTTTCACCAACCAGAAGGTTCATGGAGCATCAGTGTCCAGAGCTTCTATTAGAGGTCTCACCATGCAATGGATACTTTAGAACCTCTCCACTAAGGTTAGTTTCAGCCATCATGAAGTGGAGTTCTCTGACCTAACCAACACAAGGTAGTCATCACAAAACAACCCTCTGACGTGGACATCTCAATCGCCTACCTTAAATCCATCTTTCAGCATTACCTGTCAAGTTTGAGGATCCTATAAAGAACATGTTACACATTAGAGATACTCCGAGGTTTTGTTTTTGTTTTTTTAAGTCATTCTCTCTCAGGAACCAAGCTCAAATTCTCTAGAGAATTCCAGTGTAACATACATATATATATGCCTAAAATAACATTGTTCTTGTTGTTGTGTACTAGTGAGTCAGAACCGACCCATAGCTGACACTCTGGAAGGTTTCCAGAGGCTATTAATCACACAGGAGGAGACTGCCCATCCTTCTCTTGTAGAGCAGCTAGTGGCCTCAAACCAGGTGCCTTCATGGTTGCAGTCTAGCTTCTTGCCACTTGGCCACTAGGCCTTTTTAAGAATAACTTTTTAAATTTATTATTAGTATTATTATTATTTTTTAAATGAAAATTTACAGAGACTTTGACTTTCCATTCAATGTTGCACTTCTATCTCTGCCCATCTCTCACCCCCAGTTCACTCTTTTCTTTGAAAAGTAAAAGAAAAATTCTTTAATTGTTATACAATCCCTCTCCCCAAGTCCACTCAACTATGTAGCCTTTTTTCTCGACTCCCATCATGACCATAATACCTAATCATATATCCTTTTTAAACAATTCTCTCCCTCATCTGTTTCAATAAGTATACATAAGTTATCCTTCTTTCTCAGTCTCCCCTCAACCCCAATGTCAGTACCCTTTTACAACAGTGGCACTATGCAGTATTTGTCCTTTTGCGACTGAGATGTTTCACTCAGCATAATATCCTCCAGGGTCACCCATTTTGTATAATATTTCATGGGTTCCTTGTTTTTCAATGCAGCGTAGTATTCCATTGTGTGAATATACCACAGCTTCTCTACCCATTCATTTGTTGATGGGGACTAAAGTTGTTTCCAACTCTTTGCTATTGTGCACAAAGCCACGATAAACATGAGTGTGTGTATATCTGGTTGGGTGGCAGTTATGGTTTCTTCTTGAGACTCTTTCTTTTTAGATGCAATCAAGTTGATTATTACTCATAGTGACACTATAAACAATACATTTGAACCTTGCCCTAACCTGCAGCATTTTCATCATCTCTGTTATGCTTGAGCCCATTATTACAGTCACTGTGTAATTCCATCTTATTAAGAGTCTTGCTCTATTTTTCTAACCCTCTACTTTCCCCAGTACAATGTATTTTTCCAAGGACTGGCCCCACCTGACAACATGCCTAAAGTATGTGAGACAACCTTTTATCATCCTTACCTCTAAGAAGCATCCCGGTTGCACTTCCTCCAAGATAGACATGTTTGCCTTTTGGCAGTCCATGACATATGCAGTACTCATCTGTAATACCGTAATCCAAAGCATGATTCTTCTTCTGTTCTCTTTATTCATTGTCCAACTTCCATATGCAGCAAAAGTAAATGAAAAGACCATATATTGAATCAAGTACATCTTTGTCTTTAGCTCTTTGGATAGGTCCTTGACAGCAGATTTTACCAAGGCATCTTTTGATTTCTTAATTTCTGTTACCATTGGTGCTGACGTGGACCCAAGCAAGATGAAATAATTGGTAGTTTCAGTCTTACTTCCATCTATCATGATGTCACCTATTGGTCTAGTGGTGAGGATTTTTTGTTTCCTCAATGTTGATACATAATCTGTATTGCTCTTCTGCAGCAAGTTTTCAAGACCTCTTATCTTTCATTATGGAGTTGATTCTGACTCCTGCCAGCTATGCACGTGCCAGAGTAAAAATATGACTCATGAGGTTTTTAGTGGCTAATTTTTCAAAATATATTACCAAATATTTCTATTTGCCTGTGAATGGACTCAATCTTTTGTTCTGTGCCTACACTGACCATATGCCTAACACAGGGACAGCAAAGAACTAGAAAGTCCTCTAATTCTCTCTTCCTTTAGTCAAAATAAAATCTGTATGCAATCTTCAGCCTGGATTTAAGAATATTTTGATGGCTTGTTGTTATTGTGAGGTCTTGCCAAATCACAATTCATAGTACTTTATAACAAATTATCTGAACACTATCCTATCCTGTGCCATCCTCACAATCTCTGACACACTCAAGATCATTGCTAAAGTCACCATATCAACCCACCTGGTCGAAAGTCTTCATCTCTTTCACTGTCCCTCTGCCTTTCCAAACATGACGTCTCTCTCCAAGAATAACTTCTCTTAGCAATATTTCCAAAGTATGAGACAAAGCTTCATCATCTTTACCTCCAAGGAGAACTCTGGCTATACCTTCTCCAAAATATATTTGTTCATTCTCTGACAGTCCATGGGATCTTCAGCATTCTCCAACATCATGGTTCAAAGACATGGATTATTCTTCTGCCATCCTTACTTACCATCCAGCTCTCTGACGCATAGCAAGTGACCAAAAAGACCAATGCCTGAATCAGGTACACCTTAGTTCCCAAACGTAAATCATTACTCCCCAATAATTTGGAAAAGTCCCTGACTATAGACTTTTCCAATGTAAGATGCCTCCTGATCTTCTGACTGCTGATATCAAATGTGTTGATTGTGGATCCAAGTAAGTTGAAGTCATAGACAGTTTCAATCTTTTATCTTTGTTTCCAAATGGAATCTTTCATTTTATTTTTTAAAAAATTTTATTGTGATTTTAAGGAATGTTTATCGAAGAGTTGGATTTTCATTCATTCATTTTTGCATTTTCCTCCCTCCCC
This sequence comes from Elephantulus edwardii, assembly GCF_000299155.1. Classification (NCBI taxonomy): domain Eukaryota; kingdom Metazoa; phylum Chordata; class Mammalia; order Macroscelidea; family Macroscelididae; genus Elephantulus; species Elephantulus edwardii. The sequence goes on from NW_006399972.1 coordinate 880,343, forward strand.
TTCCATTCCCTCTTCCCCCAGTTCATTTTTTCCTTTTTTTTTTATGTTGTCTATCAGTCCAATAAGATTTTTGTTTTCTTGATGTTGAGATACAATCCATATTGAAGGCTATGATGTTTAACTTTCTGCAGGAAGTATTTCATGTCCTCCTCAGTTTCAGCAAAAAACGTTTGTGTCATCTGCATTAAATAGGTTACTGATGAGTATTTCTCTAATCCTGATGCCACAATTTTCTTCATAGAGTCTAGCTTCTTGAATAACTTGCTCAGCATATAAATTAAATAGGTATGGAGAAAGGATACAAACCTGAGGCATACCTTTCATAATTTTAAACCATGCAGTTCTTTCCACAAACAGCTTCTTGGTCTAGGTATAGGTTTCACATGAGCACAGTGAGGTGTTTGGGAAGAATTCCCATTCTCAGTGTTAGCCATGTGCTGCCTACCTAAAGATATGTAGTTCAAATCCACCAGCTGCTTTCAGGAGGAAGATGAGAAATCTACTAAAACTTGACTTTCTGCCTCTGAAAACCTACTGCAGAGTCAGTTATGAGTCAGCTCTGACTCCACTATACATAACACCACACAGCAATGTGATGCCTCAGAGTGGATTCTGTAAAGAAGCAAAACCAGTGAATCTATGTACTTATAAACTGGGGTTTTATGGAAGGGGATTATTAGCGCATTTTTTAAAATATATATTATACTGGTTTATTTAGAAAATTAAAATACATTGTTTTTCACACCAGATCTTTCTCATTTCCTTCATTATCACCCATCAAATTGTGTGATCCTATGATTATGCCCCTTCATCTCCCCCCTCTGCTATGATTCCACCATCCCTTGGATCCTCATATTCTTTCTATAATAATAGTTTTGATACAGTGTTTATCCTTATGGGATTGAGTTGGTTCCCAGCATACTGCTTTCCAGTCCCTCTTAAATTAGATAGTAATTTACAAAATCATTGCTCCTACATGTTGTGTTGTTTTCCATCGTGTGAATGTACCGTAATTTCTCAATCAATTAAATTGTATTTGGACATTTGGGCTGTTTCTATGTTCTTGCGATAGTGAATAATCCTGCTATGAACATTGTTGTACAAATCTCCCTTTATTCCTTAGTTCTCATTTTCTTAGGGTATATTCCAAGCTGGGTTGGGTCATATGGAATTTCTGTGTTCAGCTTTTTAAGGAAATGTCAAATTGTCTTCCAGAGGGATTGTACCATTTTACAATCCCATCAAGAATGTATATGAGTTCCAATCTTGCCATATTCTCTCCAATATTTATTACTTGCTGTCCTGTTAAATTTTGTCACTGCTTCTGGAGTGAGATGGTATCTCATTGTGGTTTTTTTTAATTTTCATCTCTCTTAGTATCTGTGATTTTGAGCATTTCTTCATGTATTTGTTAACCATTCTAATATCTTCCTTTCTGAAAATTCTTTCCATGTGTTTTGATCATTTTCTAAATTTGGTTATAAGTCTTTTTATTGTGGAGACATAGGAGTATTCCGGAAACTTTCATTATGAGATTGTTTGTTTGGCTTTGGTTGGATTTGCATTTTTGTTTGTTTTGAGTTTGTTCTTGTTTGTTTGTTTGTTTGTTTGTTTTTACAGAGATGGGAGTTTATCATGTAGGATTATATTGCCAAATGATGTTCTTTGTTTGCTTATTTTTTTCTATTTAGTAGGTTCTCTTTTCACCCTGTTGGAAAGTGGTTTTGATGCATAAAGGAATTTAATCTTGAGAAGATCCCATTCATCATTTTAATCCTCTCCAGACTGTGCATTTCTAGTGTTATTTGAAAGGCTCTTTATACTGTAGACTAGGCCTTCTAAGCTTTATACCAGTTTGTTTCTGACAAACTTTATGATTTGGGGCTTTACTGCCAGGTCTCTGACCCACCTTGAGTTAATTTTTGTGTATAGTGTGAGATGTGGATCCTGTTTCAGCTTTGTGCAGGTAGAAGTCCAGTTTTCCCAGCACCATTTATTGAAGAGTTTATGATTTTCCCAGTTGATAAGTGTTATTTACTTGTTGAATATTAGTTGACCATACATGTTGTTGTTGTTATGTGCCATCGAGTTGTTTGCGACTCATAGCAACCCTATGTACAAGAGCCCTAAACCGTACTCTATTCTGTGCCAATCGCATTGCCTTTGACACACCCATCCCGATTACCCCAGTCACTGAATCAATCCACCTCATAGAGGGTCTTCCCCTCCTGCGCTGTC
>NW_006399972.1:885865-890429 GCF_000299155.1 Elephantulus edwardii
AATTTACACATTTAATGCAATCCCAATACAAATACCAATCCCATTCTTCAACCAGATGGAAAAGGCAATCTCCAATTTCGTATGGAATGGGAAAAAGCCCTGAATAAGCAAAGCACTCCTTAAGAATAGAAGAACGGTAGGAGGTATCTCACTCCCTGATCACAATTTCCCTTTCAATCTCCTAAAAAAAGGATTTTAGTAACTGGATTGGGATTGCTTTGAACATATAGATTGCTCTTGGTAGGACTGTCGTTTTCACAATGTCAAGTCTTTCTATCCATGAACAAGGCACATTTTTCCATTTATTGGGTTTTTTGGGAGGGGTAGGGTTTTGTTTGTTTCTTTGTTTTTGTTTTTAGATCTGGTGGAAAGGTTCTGTAGGTTGTTTTTTGTTTGTGTGGTTGGTTGGTTGGTTGCGGGGGGGGGAGGGGTTTCTCATAGGTGCGGGGAGAAGGGTGCAACAATGAATGAATGGAATCGCAAAATCTCTGTAGAGGTTGGGGGGGGGGGAGGGGGGAGGGTGTTGCATAGGTCTTTTATGTCTCTAGTTAGGTTCATTCCCAAGTATCTCAATTTGTGGTTAGATATTGTGAATGTTATTGCTTTCTTGGTTTTCTTCTCCGATTTCTCTTTGATACTATGGAGAAATCCCACTTGTTTTTGGATATTCATCTTATATTTTCTATTAAACTAAATTGGTCTAATAGGTCTAACAAATTTTTGTTGTTGTTGCTGAGTCCTTGGGGTTTTTCTGTGTACACTTTCATATCATCTGCATATAGTGAGAGTTTAACCATCTATTTGCTGATCTGGATGTCTTGTATTTCCTTCTCTTGTATTGCGCTTGCAAGCACTTACAATACAATATTGACTAGAAGAGGTGACAGTGGATATCTTTGTCTGGTCCTGTTCCTGTTCCCAAGGAAAATGCTCTTAGTCTTTCTCCTTTGAGAATGATGTTGGCTCGTGGATTTGAAGGGGGAGAGGGGACTTGCCTCACAAGCTTCCGGCATTTGTAGTTATTTGCACCTACGTGGTATAGGTGCCCTCTGAGAGACTCTCGGTTACCTGCACTGTGTCCCAGCTCCTCCTTTCTGCACCCATACTTTTCATCATGTTAAAAAAATTTCCTTCTAATCCAATTTTGCTAAGTGTCTTAATCAGAAAGGGGTGTTGTATTTTGTCAAATGCCATTTCTGCATCAATTGCTAAAATCATATGATTCTTGTTATTTACTTTGTTAATATGGTGAATAATATTGATTGTTTTTCTTATGTTGAACCATTTTGGCATACCTGTTATGAATCCCGCTAAGTCATAGTGAGCTGCTGTTTTGGTTTGTTTGTTTAACTATGCTTTTTTATTCTATTGGCTCGGATTTTGTTAAGGATTTCTGGATCTATATTCATAAGAGATATTGATCTGTAGTTTTCTTTCTTGGTAGTATCTTTGCAAGGTTTTGATATTATGCTTGCTTCATAGAATGACTCTGAGATTGTGCCTTCTTTTTCAACATTTTTAAATCATTTAAGTGAAATTGGTGATAGATCTTCTCTGAATGTTCGGTAGAATTCAGTGTGAAGCCATCTGTTCCAGGACTGTTCTTATGGGGAATTCTTTTTATGACCTTTTCAATTCCTTCTTTTGTTCAAATATTCTATATCTTTCCTTGTCAATCTATGTAGGGCATGAGTTTCAAGCAATTTTTCCATTTATTCTAGCTTTTTTTGATTTATCAGAGTGTCCCTTTTCATAGTTTTCTGATATTATCAATTTAATTTCATCTAGTTCTGTTCTGATGTCACCTCTATCATTTCTTAATCAAGTTATCTGTGTCTTCTCTTTTTTTCCCCCTTTTGTTAAGTTTGCCAGTGGTTGGTCAATTTTATTGATCTTTTTCAAAAAACCAATCCCTGATCTTATTAGTGGTTTCAATTATTTTTCTGTTTTCTGTTTGATTTCAGCAGCCCTTGTCCTTATAATTTCTTTTCTTCTTTAGGCTGTAGGATTAGATTGTTGTTCTTTTTTATTTGATGAAGGCGTTGAGCTAGATCATTGATTTTTCCTCTTAATTCCTTTTTTATTGACTACCTTAGCTATATCCGAGAAGTTTTGGTATGTTCACTTTTCATTTTCATTTGTTTCAAGGACTTCTTCATTTCTTTCTTTATTTCTTTTATAACCCAATCATGTTCTAGCAGAGAGTTATTTAGCTTCCACATGGGTGGTTTTGTAAGCTTTACCCTCCTGTGGTTAATTTCTAGTTTTATTGCATTGTGGTCAAAGAAGATGCTTTGTAATATTTCAGTGTTTTTTAATTAGTTGAGGCTTGCTTTGTGCCCTAATATGTGACCCATTCTGGAGAATGTACTGTGTGCACTTGAGAAAAAAGTGAATTGAGTTTAGTTGGGTTCAGTACCCTGAATACATCCACAAGATCAAGTTGGAAAATTGTATAGTTTAGATCTTCTTGTTGTGTGTTTCTTTTGGGTTGACTTATCCTTTGATGATAGTGGTATGTTGAAATCTCTGACCTCTATTGTGGTGTGATCTATTTCTTTTTCAACTCTGTTAACCATTGTTTCATGTATTTTGCAGATCTATCATTTGGTGCATAAATGTAGACCAAGATTATGTTTTCTTGATCGATTATGCCTTTAATCACTATGTAATACCCTTCCTTGTCTTTTATGGTGATTTTTATTCTGAAATTTGTTTTATCAGAGATTAGTATTGTCACTCCTGCTTTTTCAAGGTTGCCATTTGCTTAGTATATTTCTTTTCATCCTGCGATTTTGAGTCTTTCTTTCTCTTCTTCTTTTAGATAAGTCTCTTGTAGGCAACTTATTGATAGGCTTTGTAATTTTTATCCGTTCTGGTACTCATTTCTCTTAATTGGTTCATTTAGTCCATTCACAATAAGGGTGATTATTGTCAGGACAGGTTTTGCTTTTGTCATTGTGCCATGTTTCTTTTTTGTTGTTTGTGATTACTCTGGTCCATCCACTTTGTTTTGGTATCTCCACATGAAGGACTTCACTTAAAATTTCTTGTAGTTTTAAACCTGTTTTCACAAATGCTTTAACTTCCTTCTTTTCTGCAAAGGATCTAATTTCTCCTTCATAGTTGATAGAAAGCTTTGCTAGGTTAAGATCCTTGTCTGGCAATTGTTATCCTTCAATTTTCGATATATGTTATCCCATTGTCTTGCATGGTTTCTGCTGAGAAATCAGAAAACTTAATCTAATTGTTTCCCCTCTGTAGGTGACTCTGTTTGTCTTGTGCTGCTTTTAGTATTCTATACTTATCTTTTTTTAATTGAAATTTTAATGAAAGTTTACAGAAAGTTTGGATTTTCATTAATACATTGTTGCACATTTTCCTCTCTGCCAACCACTCCCCCTTTGTTTGCTTTTGTCTTTGAAAAGAAAAAAAAATCGGTATTATACAATCCCATTCTGTCCACTTTACTATGCAGATTTTATCCTGGACTCTTTTCATGAAAATAATACCCCATCATGTATTCCTTTTAAATTGTTCTCTCCCTCATCTGTTTCAATGCAGTATACATTATTTATCTCCTCTTCTCTTAGGTTCCCCCCAGCCCCAATGTCAGTCCCATTTCACGACAGTGGCACTAAACAGTATTTGTCCTTTTGTGACTGAGATATTTCACTTGGCATAATGTCCTCCAAGGTCTCCCCTTTTGAATAATATTTCATGAGTTCCTTGTTTTTCAATGCAACATAGTATCTCATTATGTGATCTTCTCTATCAACTCATTTGTTGATGGGCACTTGTTTCCAACTCTTTGCAATTGTGAAAAAAGCAGCAATAAACATGGGGGGGTGTATTTTTGACAAGGAGATGAAATCAGTTAAGTGGGGAAACTACAGCCTTTTTAACAAATCGTGTTGGCAAAATTGGAAAACTATCTGCAGAAAACTCAGGCAAGATCCACAGTTCACACCATACACAAAAACCATCTCAAAGTGGATCAAGAACCTATGACTAAAACCAAAGACTATAAATTTCATTAGAGAAAAGCTTGGAAGAATTCTAGACATCCTAATCTACAACATGAGCAGTCTTCCAAGAATCCTGAAAAACCTACAACCAGGAGAAGATAAAATAGATAAATGGGACCTTCTAAGAATCAAATCCCTATGCACTTCCAAGAACTTCTCCAACAGGGTAAAAAGGGAAGCCACAGACTGGGAAAAATTATTTGGTAATGACATGTCTGATAAGGGTCTTATCTTTAGAATTTATAGAATACTCAAGAGCCAAAACCAGATAAAGGTAAACAACCCCATTGAAAATTGGGCACAGTATATGAACTTCACCAAAGAAGACATTCTGATGGCAAACAAACACATGAAGAAGTGTTCAAATTCCCTAGCTCTAAGAAGTAAATCAATTCGATTCCATTGATCTATGTGTCTGTCATTGTACCAGTACCATGCTGTCTTGACCACTACGGCAGTGTAGTAGGATTTGAAATCAGGGAGTGAGATACCTCCTACCGTTCTTCTATTCTTAAGGAGTGCTTTGCTTATTCGGG
>NW_006399972.1:890529-901160 GCF_000299155.1 Elephantulus edwardii
GCAATGCATCCCTTGTTCGAGATTGTCATACATATGCCTAATCAAATTCCTTTCAGATAGTTCTTCCCTCATCTGTTCTAATGCAGTGTTCATTATCTATCCACTCTTTACACATTCTCCCCCTACCTCCCTCCCCACCCTGTCTGTCCTATTTTAAAACAGTAGTGTTATACAGTGTTTGTCCTTTTGTGACTGAGATATTTCACTCAGCCTAATGTCCTCCAGGCTCCCCATGTTGTATAATGTTTTACAAGTTTATTGCTTTTCTATGCTGCATAATATTCCATCATGTGAATGTACCATAGATTTTCTATCCATTCATTTGTTGATGGTTACTTGTATTGCTTCCATCTCTTTACTATTGAGAATAATGTAGCCATAAAGTGGGTGTGCATACATCTGTTTGAGTCTTGGTTCTGGTTTCTTTAGGGTGTATTCCCAGTAGTGGAATTGCTGGGTCAAATGATATTTCTATTGCCAACTCTTAGAGAAAGCACCAGACAGCTTTCCGTAGTAGCTGTACCATTTTACATTGCCACAAGCAGTGAATAAGAGTTCTGATCACTCCACAGCCTTGCCAGCATTTGTTATTTGCTGCCCTGTTGATTTTTGCTACTGTTACTGGGGGCAAATAATATATTTGTTTTCAAAAACATAATCTTGGGGAAAAAAACCACCACTCTTTAGATAGAGTCTTTTCAATCACCTCATAATCATGTAAAAGTTAGATAATGAAAAAGAAAAGATTTGATATTTGTACACTTTGAAGTTGGCATAGAATACTGTTATGGTGGCTTACCAGAAGAATGAACAAAGAAGTCTTAGAACAAACAGAATGTGCCTTCAAAGAGAGGATGGCAGAATTCAACTTGTACTTTGGATACATTGTCAGGAAAGACAAGTTACTAGAATAAACACTGCTCAATGAGATGGACTAACAATGGATTCAAATATGAAGATGGTGCATGACTAGGCAATATTTAATTTTTTCTAAAGAATTTTTACATAAAGTTGGCATTACTCAAAAGACAGCTAATAGTAACAACAACAAAAAAATCCCTCATACTTTTTTCCCTTTATTCCATCCACCAGGTAAAAATCCCAATCAACTATGTAATCAAGATACATTATCACTAAAATTGAGAAGAACAGGGATCCCAGAACATTTAATTGTGCTCATGTGGAACCTATACATAGACGAAGAAGCAGTTGGTAGAACAGAACAAGGGAATACTGCATCGTTTAAAATCAGAAAAAGCATGTGTCAGTATTGTATTCTTTCTTAAAATCTATCCAATTTGTATGTTGTTGTTATTGCTAAGTGCTGTGAAGTCGAGCATGACTCACAGCGACTCTATGAACAAAAGGCCTGAACCTTGTTATATAACTATTGTCATTTCTCTAAGTTCATAGACATTCCAGAGGCATGTTGTTTAGAAAGTGGATGCCACTACTGTTTCCAAGCCTTTTAATCCAGGAGCTCTGCCAAACACTGTCCACCATGGGTAACCAGTATGGCATCTGTTACACCAGTGGCACAGAATTAAGCATCACAAAAATTATTACATGTTAAATTCTTTGTCGTTGTTATTCACAGAATGCTCTGTTTCCCTACCAGCACACAGGACCATGTCATCACATGTCACCATCTCTGTGGGATCTAGGTTTCTCTGGAGGGACACAGGGAAAGAGTAGATGGAGCAAGAGTGAGCTTTACTTGATCTGCACTTACTTGTGACAAAGCCTGAAAATTTCAAGTTGATCCATCCACCAATTAGAATCATAGGGTGACATCTGTTACATTCTCTTTCATCATGTCTGTGAGCACAGTGGGATAAGTCATAGGAGAAGGTTGTATAATAAGTCAATTAGTTTGAAAAGCTGGACAATAGGAAGAGGAATGTGGCATCAGGATTGGAGGAAGATCACCTGTAATATGCAGGTGACACAGAAGGCCAAAGACTACAGCCTTCCACACAGTTCATGCTTTAATATAAACAAAAACCGTCCAATTAGACCAAAGAACAACATAATAAATGGAGAAAAAAACTGAAGTTATCAAGGATTTCAACTGACTTGAATCCACAATCAATACCCACAAAAGGAGTAGTCAAGAAATTAAACAATGTGTTTAGTCCTATCTGCTGTCAATGACCTCTTTAAAGGGTTAAAGAGCAAGGATGCACTAAATTGTGCCGTACAGAATCAAGTCACAGTATTTTGCTTCACATATATGTGAAAGCTGGGCAACTAATGAGGAAGACTGAAGAAGAATCAATGCCTTTTAATTGTGGTGTTGTTGAAAGTACTGAATATAGATGAACTGCTGAAAGAAAAACCACATCTGTCTTGGGAGAAGTCCAGCCAGAGTGCTCCACAAAAGCAACTGGACACAGTGTCAGAAAGGTTTAGTTCTTTGAAAGGGACACCATGTTGGAAAAGTGGAAGGTCAGCAAAAAAAGAATAATCCTCAATGGGAAGGATTGAGACAGAATCACAACAATGGGCTGGAGCACAGCGGAGACTGTGGCCATGGTGTGGGGCAGGGCGAGTCTGCAAACTGCTGTGTACAGAGCTCCTGAGGATCAGAGTGAACTCTGTGGCACTTAAGAACTACAGCACAACAACATCAGATACTTTCAAGTCTCTTCACATTTCTGATCTCCCTTTCTTTCCACTACTCTTTAGTAAATGACTTCTCCTTCTAATTTAAAGAGAAAATATAAACCAGGAAAGAGAAACCGCTCAAAGTGACCATTCTGACGAAAAGCAACCCAACAAAGGGCAGAAATGTACACTATTCTTCCTTTCTTATAATAACAGAAGAGTGGCAAGCACTGGAACTCATCTTTGCCCACTTGCTCAGAACCTGCTCAGTTTGCTCACTCCCGTAACTTCTGTTTCAAACCCTTCACTAGAACCTCTCACCAGCATTTTAACCATGTTAGCATCTCATATCCTAAAATTTGAGAAAATTCAAAGTCAGCATCCCCCCAGCTATCTCCCCTTTCATTGTCTTATTATTTTAAAATGTCAACTCTCACTCTTCCCAGTGCTTCACTTCCAATGCATCCGTCACTCCCAGCCCCACATATGAAAGCTATTCTTGATAAAGTCACTGATGGCCCCCATACGAATAGAACCAAAGGTAACTTGACAGTTCTCATCTTTTCTTCTCAGTGAGATTAAGCATAAAAAAAAATCTCCTTGTGACACTGTCTTCCTTTGGCTTCTAGAACATCACAATCTTCGGTTTTTCTCTCTCATCTCTCTATACACACTTTCTTAGTCTTTTGCTATTTCATTAGTGACTCCTCCTCTACAAAACCACTAATTATTTGTATTCCTTTGAGGCCAGTTCAAGGTCCTTTCAATCCAGATTTCTTCAGTAGGCCATCTTATCTGCTCCCAATGCATTGATACCTAACTGTGTATCTCCAACCCAGACCTGAGCTCCAGAGTAATGAATCCTATTCACTGCTGTTACCTGGAGATGGACATGCATCTGAAATGCAATCCAAGTGCATAACGGATGGACGGCTGTCTTTTATTCTCCAGAAAACAGATTTTGTCTATCTCATATGCAGATTGGAATTACCTAAGAAGAGTTGAAAAATATGATGCCCAAATCTCATCTCCAGAGACTCTGTTTTAATTCATCTGTAGTTTCCCTCAGGAAACAAAAAAACACAACTCCCTCAGAAATTCTAATGCATGGTAAAGGCTAAGAACAAATGCCCTAAAAGCTATTCTTTCTCAGATGTTTCTCGTTTTATGAAACAGTCCCACCATTCACCCAGAGGCTTAGGTTAGAGGGTTGAACACCTTTAACGTGTTCTTGCCTCTCTGAACACTGCCCTTCTAAACAATGATTCAGATCAATCAATATATGAGTGCTAGGGAGGAGGTGCATACGCACACTCGTTTTTACCTTCATCCTCTCAAAAATGCAGTATGAAAATTTAATACCTGAATGTACTGAAAGCCAGTTCTCTGACTGTAAGAAACAGTGCTTGCAAAAAGAGATATTAATATCTGAGAGGAGCAGAGGAAGAAAGTTTAGGCCCTTGTGGTGTTAGGATTCTTTTACTTTTCTATCCATTGCCTTAGACCTAAGCACACAGCCAGGTAGGAATGTGTAAGTAAAATCAATGTTTAAAGTTCCACCCACCACCCTAAATCCCTTGAGGGCATGATCTTCAGCGGCTCCCAGGTGGACACATGATTCACCATTTATTATCAACAGCTTCAAGGCCAATATATGAGAGCACACTAACCTGACTGTGGAGAGACTATGGTGTGGCATAACCTGATGAAGCCCTGGAGATGGAGCCAAAGTTAAAGCATTTGCTTGCTGAGTGATTCAAAGAGGATCTAACTCATGACAGCTATGAGACAAACTTGCAGGACAATTACATAAAACAGAGGTTTTAAAAAAAAAACAAAACAAAAAAACCCCAGAGGTTTTTGACATTTGTTTTGCTGGACTGAACTTAGATTTTCACTTGCTAACTGAGAAGGTGTCTGAATTAATTGAGGATTGTGTGTCTTGCTGTTAATCTGGTTTGAGATTATGCTTTACTAAGCCTGAACTTTAACTGTGTGGTATCTTTTGCCTCCTCCACCTCATAACCTATTTCCCTAATAAATCCCACAACTGTAAATAAAAAAAATAAAAAAAAGAAGTAAATCAAAACAGCTATGAGATATCATCTCACCCCAGTAAGAATAGCAAAATCAAAAGAGCAGCAAACAACAAATGCTGGTGAGGTTATGGAGAAACTGAAACCCTTATTTACTGTTGGTGGGAGTTTAAAACTTTTTCAACCACTGTGGAAGATAGTATGGCACTTTCTCAAAAAATTGGAAATATAAATACCATTTGACCCAGCAATTCCACTACTGGGAATATACCCTAAAGAAACCAGAACTGCCATCCAAGCTGATCTATCCTTATCTTTTAATTTGGAGAATTTGACTATGATATGTCTTAATATTTTTCTTTTGGGGTCTAGTATATTTTGTTTTCTCTTTGCTTCTGAAATGTGGATTTTCCTGTCCTTCAAAATATCTGAATAGTTTTTGTCTATTGCTTCTTCCATAATTTTATCAGTGATTTTTCTATCACTCCCCTTTTCTGGAATTCCAATCTTATACATATATTATTCCTTTTGATGTCATCCCACATGATTCTAATACTTGCTTCATTTTCATTATGTCTCATCTTTGATTTTTCTTTTAGTATGTTTATAGTGAGGCTCTTGTTTTCTAGCTTACTATCTCTCTGTTCCATCTCTTCAGTTCTATTTTTCTTTGTCCTACCAGCGTGTTGACACTTCTGCCATTTCAGTCTTAATATTCTGGATTGTGTTTTCATTCTGGATTGTTATTTCAAGTACTGTGTTGGCTACACTCTCTCTGTCTTGTGATGATGTTTTAAGTTCTTGTACCTCTTTATCTATATTATCAATTCTTTCTTCCATCTTTTGCATTTTCTTCTACCTGTTCAAGTTGCTCCTCATCAATATATTTCATCTAGAGTGTTGTCTCTGGGGCGTTTCCTTTATTATTATTTCTTCCATCATTTACACCTTCTTCTGTTGCTGTTCAAATGATTCTGCATCAACATATTTCTACGGGTTCTGAAGAAATTGAGTCTATGCACTGGGTCTCCTTTAAAAGCACAAGTGTTATTTTGTAGGTTTTGGAGTTAGGTTTTTTTGTTTTTGTTTTGGTTTGGTTTGGGTTTTTTTTAATTTTTTTCATGAAAACTGAGGAAGACTACTGCTTTCTTGACATTATATGAGTCTTTTCTTAGTAGAAGTTAGGTCACTGTAACTACATAGTAGCCCAGAATATGGCAATGTTTTGTGAAGGATTTGCATATTTGGGCTCCTTTCTTGGCTTAAGACCTGCAGGGTTAAGAGCCCATCAGAAGTGACTTCCCCTAAGTACTTGAATGGTAAACCAGGAAGTCTGTTTTTCCCTTTCAGAACTGGCATCTCTGCCATACTTGAGCTGCTTGAACAGCTCTATTCTCCTCCACTTGAGCTTAATGGGTCCCTCATGGTATTTTCTCCAAAGCACTGTGGGCACAGTGCCTCTTCCTGCCACACAGTACCATGCCTCTACCTGCTGTGCCTCACTGTACCTCTTCTTGCCCTGCAGCGCCTCCCTTGTAAAATGTCTTTCTAATGACTTTCTTAAATTAAAGAAATATGTATGAGTGGATGTTCTGTTTTCCCACAGTGCAAAGACTTTCTGAGTAGTAGACCTATTGGCTTCAACTCAGCCAATCTATAAGACAAAATAAGACTTCTCTATAGAGTTTTCAACTGCTGGTTTAAAACCACCAGCATTTTGTTAGCAGCCAAGGACTTGAACCTCTTTGGTACGAGGACTCTTCCAACAGAAAGCAAAGGAAAGTATCCTCCACTGGATTTCTCACTGAGGGAAATAATCCTGATGTCCCTCTCTTTATGTAGATTCATGAATCATGAGGTTTTTCTTAGTATATGTTAACCACACAGTACTGTATGTACTCTGCTTAGTAGTCTTATGGGATGGGATTACATGCATTAGTCAAAAGAGCAATTAAACAGATGTTGGATTCCAGTCATGATCTCTCACTGATAGCTGTCTGTATGGCCTTCATCATCATTTTGGGGTCTTCATTTTCTTGTGTGTAAAATATATATACAGTTTTCTACCTTGCACAAATGATGGCTTCTTTTTGGCTGCAGTTTAACCTTCTTACCAGGAAGATGACTTTGTTTGACATGTAAGTTTTTCCATTTCACAGTTCAATGGCTAGCAGAACATTGACATTAATACTGGAGTCAAGGACCGAATAAACATTGTGATGAACCACCAGGAACAGAGAACAGATGGCAATAATGCTGCATTAAAGTGAATTGAATGTTATGGAAAATACCAAGAAATCTCATGGATAAATGCACATTGAATTGACATTTTGGTAGTTCCATTTAGGGCCTATTTAGGGCCTAAAGAAAAAAAATGAATGCTTTTAGTCTATTAAAAACTATAATCTAGTAACAAAACAGATTGCACAGTATGATTCAATTCTTGAAAGAATGTGTATCATTATGCATACCAAGATAATAATGGTATTTAGCTATCAGTTGTAGCATTACAGATTTCCTTAAATTTCTTATCTTTGATAGGCAGTATTTTCTCACTTTTTACTATGTGAATGTAAGGCTTTTATAATCACAATAGTCTGGATCCTGCATCTCTGTCTCATAGTCTTTTAAAGTTGTTTTGTCTGGAAAGCAATTCAGAGAAACAATTTGTACTCTCAATCTTTTTATGGGTAACCAGAAGAAAAACCATTTTTCGTTTCCTAGCATGTCTTCCAAGAACAATTTTCTTTTTTCTATTAAACCCTACTTCATTCTTTTTAAACTCCCTTATTGAAGTGTTCTTGGTTACCATCTTTAAGTGTAACTATGTGCTCATCCTGCCATGAAAAAGGGTTGCCAGTTTCAGAGCTCAGGTTCATTTGCTTTCCTAAAACCAATTATAGAGATTTTCACACCAAATAACCTTTACGCCCTGGGAAGCAGGGAAGCAATAAGAACCAAGAGCACATTGTTGAATCCTGCAGTAGACTGAATTATGGCTGTACCACTTCCAACATGTGTAATCTTGAGCCTTTTACTCAGCCTCTTCCAACCTCAGTTTCTTCATCTGAAAAGTACATTAACGCTTACCTTACTATCATGTTGTTCAGATTAAGTGGGATCATATTTGTAAAGGGTATAATCAGAGCTTGGAAATATATTAATTATAATTGAATTATTTTAATAATTAATAAAGTATAACTATAATTAAGTCTCTAAAAACTGTTCAGTCTCTTCTCAAATAACTTTAGGAATATAGATTTGTCATATCATACAGTATAAAATCCTGTACCATTTTTCTCAGTTGTCTTTTATCTCTGAAAGAATATATACAAATAATTTAAGGAACTTTTCTTCTTTAATTTTATTATGTCAAAACTCAACCTACACAACTCCTTGACTAGAAAATCATTTAAATGCCCAAATGAGCAATTTCTACTGGTTCATAAAAAGATAATTTTTTTCCTCCAAAGTAGAATTAGTAGCTAATTTATCTAGCTAAAAAAATACAATATTTTGAGCTGGAAAAAATTTAGAAAGCTTCATCTTTTGCTATTAGACTAATAACTAATAATAAAATTCCCACTTAAGTATTCAAAAACCATTTTCAAATTGCTAACATTGAAACAAAACCATGCATTGTTGAATTTAATATTCAAAGGAGAGATACAAGGTTTCTTAACATATAAATTTAATTTTTCTTAATCATCATACTGTTGGTGGTGGTGATGTTGTTATGTGCCATCAAGTCAAAACCAACCCACAGCTGACCCTTCAAGATGTTTTTGGAGGCAGTAAATCACATGGAAGAAGGTTGGCCTTGGAGCTACTGGTAGATTCAAACAGTGTGCCTTCACAGTACAGCTTCTTACCACTAGGCCACTAGAACTCTTTACTGTATTGGTAGCAATGTTTAAGCATAATTTAAAATAATATTGAGGTCATATAATGTTATTGTTGTTATGTGCCATTGAGTTGGGTGCAATGTATAGCAATCCTATGTACAGCAGCTCTGAACCCTTCCCTGTTCTGAGCTAGCTTCATTAATTCTAGCACACCAACCCTCATTGCCCCAGTCACTGAATCAATCCATCTCATTTGGGATCTTCCTCTCCTGCGCTGTCCATCACCCTTCTGAGCATGATGTCCTTCTCTAAGGACTGAACAATTACTTCCTAAACAACATGCCTCCAGAAACTGTACAAACTTTGATAAATGTCAATAGTTGTAGGGGGGCTTCAGGCCTTTTGTTCATAGAGTCACTATCAGTCATACTCAACTTGAAGGCAATCAACAACAACATTGAAATCATAAAGTCACCGTGAAAAAATTAGAAGGTAAAAATATATAAACTATGCAGCAGAATGAAGCTATAAATAGTAATTGGAGCTCAAATGATTATTTCCATTACTCACAATATTATACTTCAGGATAGATCTTGAAATGGCCTGCTTGAATATGAATGCAACATCATTCTTACTCAAATTTTCATTTCCAGGATATATGATTATCTGATACAAAGTGGCCAATACAAGTCCATTGCAGAACACTAATGTCTGTGTGTGTTTCATTTCATTTTTTTTCACAGCTCCCAAGTTTTCTATAATTTTCCTTTGTACTTTCCACATTCCAATTACTGGTGGATGTTTGCAGTTATTTCTCTTCATTTTGAGTGATTTACAATCTGGAGCTCTACCTCTAGTACTCTATCTAATAGTTATTGTCTGGTTTTCCACAAGATTTTTGAAGGCTTGCTATTTCAGAATTGGACAGCCAATCCTGCTTCTGAGTCTATCTTAATCTGGTAACTGCTGAAACATGTCCACTATTTGTGATCCTGCTGATATTTGAATTACCGCTAACATAGCTTCCAGCATCACAGCAACCTGCAAGCCAATTCGGTACAGCAAACTGACAGATAAGTGTTGTACTCATAACAGCAAATGATAAACAAGCAAGCATACGTTCCTAAACCATAAAACAAGCAGCAACATGCAAAGCGCTCCCCCATTGCAACAAACTGGCAGATAACTATTGTGCCCTTAAGGACAAACCATTAAGACAGCAGACATACAAATATCATGGGACTAAAAGGACACACAAATAAGTCTTGGAGAAAATACAATTAGAGAACTCCTTAGAGGCAAGAATGGCAAGTCTTCATCATACTAAAGGTATGTTGTTAAGAGGGGCCATTCCTGGATAAAGACATCATGACTGGGAAGTTGGAGAGTCAGTGAAAGAGAGGAAGACTTCCAATGAAATGGATTGACACAGACTTTAACAATGGACTATATCAGAGATTATGAAGACAGTACAGGATAGAGGAAGGTTCGAATTTGTTGTTCATAGAGTCACTGTAAGCCTTAATAAACACGACAGCATCTAACAACAGCAATTGGAGCTTGGTTGTGTAGTAATTCACCTGTAAGCTGAAAGATTTGAACCCACAAATCACTCTTCAAGAGAAAGGTGAAGCAGTTTGCTCTTGTTTGTGTAACATTTAACATTGAAGCTCAAGTCAAGAAAAAAAGATTCTCACGACTGGGCTGATAGGCAACATCATGACAGAGAGTGAAGAGATTGCGATTGTTAACAGCTTTAGTTTGTTTTCCTCCAAAATCAAGACGCTTGGTACCAGCAGCCAAGAAATAAAAAGACAAATTACATTTGGAAAGTCGGCTGTCAAGGACCTCTCGAGAATAGTGAAGAACAGCAATGTCAGTCTGCAGAATGAGGTGCGCCTGGCCCAGGCCACAGTCGTCATAATTACTTGGTATTTGTCAGAAAGCTGGAAAATGACTAGTGATGATAAAAGGAGAATCGTTGCCTTTGAGCTGTGGTTTGAGAAAATAATATTGAATATTCAATGGCCTGCTAAAAGAATAAACAGGTTTATCCTGTTGTTGTTGTTGTTATGTGCCATCGAGTCGTTTCCGATTCATAGCGACCCTATGCACAACAGCCCTAAACCCTGCTCTATCCTGC
>NW_006399972.1:905105-905659 GCF_000299155.1 Elephantulus edwardii
TTAGTGTGAAGGTGTGACTGATTCAAGCCATCATCTTTTTTTAGTAACTTGCTATTCACCTGAGAGCTGGACAATAAAGAAGGATTACAGAAGAATTGATGTCTTTGAGTTGTGGTGTTGGGGAAGATCACTGAATGTCCCATAAACTGTCAAAATAACAAACAGATAGGTCTTGGGAAAAGTGCATCCAGGATGTTCTTTGCAGGCAAAGATGGCAATCTTCCTCTCTCATACTGTGGCCTGTTGTTGGGTAGGGAATATTCTTTGGGAAAGGACATCATGCTTAGACAGGTAGAGGGTCAGCAAAAGAGAGGAAGACTCTCAAGGAAGTGGGTTGACATAGCAACTACAGCAATGATCTCAAGTGATTGTGAAGATGACACTGAGAAAAACAAAGTTCAGGTCTGCTATTCAAAGGGTCACTCACTATGAATCATATTCAACTCAGTGACCCCTAATAATAGCAACAAACCTGGTGTTCTAGTGGGTAAGGAATTGCACTGCCGACATACAAGCAAGTGATTCAAACCCATCAGCTATTCCACAGGAGAAAA
>NW_006399972.1:908079-913421 GCF_000299155.1 Elephantulus edwardii
TGTTGTACATAGGGTAGCTATGAGTCACAAGTGACTCGACGGCACATAACAACAACATATATGCCCTTACTCATTCAACTTTGCTTGCTGAAAGTGAGGAGGACTTGAAATAGTTGTTGCAGAAGATTAAAAACTACATATTGCTGTATTGCCTTCAATATGGTTTATATCTCAACATCAAAGACAAAAATCTTCAACATGCACTGAAAATCATCATCATGGTAGATGGAGAAAATGATGAAATTATCTATGATTTCAACGTACTTCGGTGCACAATTAACATCCTTAGTACAAGCAATACTAACTACTGTAGTACATCAGGAGATGTATTATATTGGGCAAGTCCTCTGTCATGGGTCTCTTCAAATTACTGAAGAGCAATGAGGTCAGTTTGAAGACTAAGGTGCACTTGAGTCAGCTGTCAAACAGACCATCAGTAACTCCTATGAAAGTCCAAACTAAAGCTAAAGAAAATTAAAGGAAGTACACAAGAGCCAAACATACTAATTTTGACGATAGAAATTCAGTGAGAGTGTTTTTTAGAACTAAAGACTTCATTTAATATACTTTGTACATCTTATTATGTGGAACTAGTCCTTGCAGAGAGACATTGTGCTTTGAAAAGCAGAGGGTCAGAAAAAGGAAGACTCTCAGTGAGATAGATCTACCCAGTGAATGGAAAGAAGAGTTTAAGAAAAGGAGAGAGATTGTGAGGATAGTGAAGAATTGGGCAATGTTTCATTCTGTTCTCTGCATTGTTATCATGAGTCACAGTCAATGGTACCTAACAACATATCAGAATAAGAAGCTAGAGTTATGGGCTTGGTTTGCTAACTAAGGTTGTCTGTTCAAATCCAGTACAAAGATTAATATTCTTACTAAGAGTTACAACTTCAGAAATAACAAGGAGGATTGCTATCAGTGGAATTAACTTGACAGTGGGTATGTCATAATAGATTAAATTCATATGAGAATGGCAATTTATCCTGTTCTATTTAAATTTATTGATTGACAAAGTAATTGATCTATGTTAGTAAGTTTATATTCTCTTTTCCACCTTTACTTAACTTTTACTCACTATGGAAGTTGAATTTGCCTGGTGGAATTCAGTCTTTACCAGAGTGAACCTTTTAACAATATTGTTTCTTTAAGTAAGAAGGAATTTAAACATGAAAGAATGCAAACTGCAAAACACCTGTCTTACTACCACCAAAATGAAATGCACATTAATATTTCACTTTCTTCCTTTCGATTTTCTTAATTTGAAATGAAACCTTATAGATACTTGTGTATCCTCACGCTGACATCATCCATCATAGAGGTAGTAACCACTGTCTCAAAGATGGACTGTATTAGCACTATGGATGTTTTTGTACCTTTATTATATATGTAGCATTCATAAATAGCATGAACATAAAGTTTTTCGTATTTATGTTATACTTGTATCCTTTGTAATTCAGTTGGAGTTTTATTAGTTTTACTTATATTGTCAATGTTTATCCATATAGATTTGGATAATTAATTATAAATCTTAAGTAGTAATTTCTTGAATAAACTATCATTAAACAGTATAATTATTTCCCTTTTATAAGCTTGTTAAAAAAATTTCCCATGCAAAAAGAGGTGAAATGGTAGTATTATCTATATTCAGCTTTGCGAAGTATCTCCAATTTGCTTTCCAAATTACATCAAACGAGCATGTAATTATTTTCATATCCTCCCACATTTTTGGTATTACAATAAGTACTTAATTTTAAGTCTGTGAAAACAAATTTTACAATTCCTGAACCAATCGTCTGCCAAGAATATACTTTTGAAAGAGAGGAGCGAACTGGTGGGGGGGGGGAAGGGATGGGCAGGGAGAGAAGTGGAGCAATGAATGGAAATTTTAAAAAAGAACAAATATATCTTGGAGAAAAGAAAAAAAAGAATATCATACTAAAATTTTCTGGAATAAGAGTTTTTAAATATCAGAAAATTAATTAACACTATTCTATGATTATTAGTCAATCATTCTCTGAAGAACAGGGTGGGGTTTTTACATAAAACAACGAACAAAATTAAGAAATGAAGGCGTAAAATAAATATCTGATAGTATAAGTATGAATTGATATCATGTTTATATGGGATAACAAAACATGCATTCATGCAAAAGAAACTTCAAAGTTACATGTATATGTATAGTCATTCCAGCACTATCCATGATGGCTAAAAGGTGAGAACAGTATAAATACCCATCACAAGAGGAACAGATACATAAAGCATGGCATATATGTATAGTAGAATACTAGTCAGTCATATAGAAAAAAGAAATTTTTATATAAACTATAAATTGATGAAGGCTGAAAACAATGCTGAACGAAGTAACTCCATCACAAAAGAACAAACATTGTTTCCACTTACTCATATCACAGATCTAGAATAGGTAATCACAAAGTCTCTTAGTGGATCTCTGGGGTATAAGGGAGATGGGGGGGATGGAAATCACTGTCCAGGAAGCATTGAATAATTGTTTACAGTGATGGAAAACTTGGCAGCAAGTAGTGGTGATGTTTGCACAATATTATTAAAGTTATTACTGATGTTGGGTTGCACCAATGGAAAAGATCGAATTGGGAAATGTTATGAGGGGTGTATTTATATATATTCACTGCAACGAAAATTTTTCAGTATTTGCTTTAAAATTAAGATCAAGCGGTTTATCTTCAGAGGAGGAACTGGTAGCACAATGGTTAAAGTAAAAGATGCAGTTCAAACCCACCAGCTGCTCTGTGGGAGGAAGATGAGGCAATTGGTTTCCATAAAGACTTGCAGTCTTGGAAACACCGTGAGGCAATTTTGCTCTGTCCTACATGGGGGACTATGAATTGAAATTGATAAACTATTTGTGTTGTTATTGTTGTTGTGAGGTATCATTGAGTTGGCTATGACTCATAGTGACTGTTTAAACAACAGAATTGAACCTTGCACCATCAGTATCTCCACCTTGCTCAAGCCCATTGTTGCAGTCATGATGCCTTGTTGATGGTCTTCTTTTCTTTCGCTGATGCTCTATCTTCCCTAACATGAAGTCTTTTCCCAAGGACTGCTCCCTTCTGATAATATACTCAAAGTATGTAAGATGAAGTCTCCTCGTCCTTGAATCTAAGGAGCATCCTGGTTGCACTTGCTCTAGGACAGATATGTTTGTTCTTCTGATAGTTCGTAATACACTCACTGCTCTTTATCAACACCACATTCAAAGACATAATTCTTCTTCCTTAGTAGATGGATTGTATCCAATCTTTAGTAAAAGCTGAAGTATATCTTACTCTTCCTTTTAGAGGCATGAGAGAAATTTATAAAGTCTTCAAGGAAATTAATATGGTCTATAGGGATCTTCTTTCCTTTTTCATTTATCCAGTAAGTCAAGATTAGCTCAATAATTCATACTAGATGAAGAGTAATTTAACAAACTTCCTGTATTGGGTTGCTTTTATGTAAAGACAATTGAGTCAAATTATTTCATACTGTAACTGTTATTGCTATAAGA
Organism: Elephantulus edwardii; assembly: GCF_000299155.1. Taxonomy (NCBI): domain Eukaryota; kingdom Metazoa; phylum Chordata; class Mammalia; order Macroscelidea; family Macroscelididae; genus Elephantulus; species Elephantulus edwardii. The sequence continues at coordinate 911,612 of NW_006399972.1, forward strand.
TCTTCATAAAATTAAAAAAGCCAATTAGGCCTATGAATGTGAATGTCAGTATTATTTTACACAGAAAGGAAATTGTACATGAATAAGCTAATATACAAGTTAGAATACCAATGTTCTACTTAACTTAATATTGTTGTGTGCTGTCAAGTCAGAACTAATCCATAGTTGGTCCCCCAGGTCATTTTTAGAGAAAGTAAATTGCAGCGGGAGGTAACTGTCCATTCTTCTTCCAGGGAGGAGCTGGTGAATTTAAACCAAGTGCCTTTGGAATTGTAGCAGAGTTTCTCATAACTAGGAAAAACAAACAAAAAAACCAAACCCAAAACCCAAAAGCAAACAAACAAACCCTCATTTCAATAAATTAAGCTCAATTTTTAATATTTAAATTTTACTGGGGTTGTTTGGTGCTTGCCAGTTTGTTTGTCTTTGTTTTCCATTTTTGTTTATCATGTCTCTCTTTGAAAGTGATCATTTTTCATCTGTGTGAACTAAGACATCTAACCTGTGATGTATTACATATAATCTTATAACAAGGAATATCACGTTGTCATAAACTCACACACACACACACACACACACACACACACACACACACACACATCTCTTGAAAATTAAATAAAATGGGATTAAAATGAGATAAATCTTTTCCCATTAAGATTTGTTGTTGTTATGTGCTATCGAGCTGCCTGTGACTCATAGTGACCCTATGTACAACAGTCCTAAACCCTGCTCTATCCTGTGCCAATCTTGTCTCTGATACCTCTACCCCCGATAAAAGAGTCAATCCATCTCATCTAGGGTCTTCCTCTCTTTTGCTGTCCCTCCACCCTGCAAAGCATGACGTCCCTCTCCAAGGACTGATCTCACCTTGCAACATGTCCAAAGTATGTCAGACGAAGCTTCAGAATCCTTTCCTCCAAGGAGCAGTCTGGCTTCACTTCTCTCCAGGACAAACTTGTTTGTTCTCTTAGCAGTTCATGGTATATTCAATATTCTTATCAAGCACCACAGCTTTCAATTCTCCTTCTATCATCCTTAGTCGTTGTCCAACTTTCCAGTGCATAAACAAGTAATCTCAAAGACCATGGCCTGTATCAGGGGCACTTTACTTTCCTAGCTGACATTGTTGCTCCTCAGTACTTTGGAGAGGTCTCTGACAGCAGACTTTCCCAATGCAATCCGTCTTTTAACTTCTTGTCTGCTGGTATCAAGCGTATTGATTGTAGAGCCAAGCAAACTGAAGCTGTTAACAATCTCAATCTCTTCACCATCTACCATGATGCTGCCAATTGGCCCAGTGGTGAGAATCTTTGTTTTCTTGATGTTGAGCTTCAATCCATATTTAAGGCTGCAGTCCTTTATCCTATGCAGCAAATGCTTCAGGTCCTTCCCAGTTTCAGCAAGCATGGTTGTGTAATCTGCACACTGCAGATTGTTGGTAAATCTACCTCTAATCCTGATGCCACATTTCTCCTCATAGAGCCCAGCCTCTCGGATAATCTGTTTCCCATATAGATTGAAAAGATAGAGATAAGACACATCCTTTGCATACACCCTTCAATTTTGAACCATTCAGTGTTTCCTTGCTCTGTTCTGACCACTGCCACTTGATCCAAGTTTAGGTTTTGCATAAACACAATGTTGTTGTTGTTGTTGTTGTTGTTATGTGCCGTTGAGTCGTTTGCAACTCATAGCGAACCTATGTATAACAGCCCTAAACCCTGCTCTATCCTGTGCCAATCGCACTGCCTCTAACACACCCATCCCGATTACCCCAGTCACTGAATCAATCCACCTCATAGAGGGTCTT
>NW_006399972.1:921666-923129 GCF_000299155.1 Elephantulus edwardii
GAGGATAGAAGGAGAATTGATACCTTTCAGCTGTGGTGCTGGAGAAGAGTATTGAGAGTACCATTGACTGCTAGGAAAACAAACAGATTCATCCTGGAAAGGGTTAAACCGGGCGGCTACTTGGGGGCAAGGATTCTGAGGCTCCGTCTAACATACTTTGGACATGTTGTAAGCAGGGACCAGTCCTTGGAGAGGGACATCATGCTTGCGAGGGTGGAGGGACAGCACAGGTCGTCTACGAGGTGGATTGATTCAGTAATTGCTGCAATAGGGATGGGAGTGTCAGAGACAGTGTGATTGGCACAGAACAGAGCAGAGTTTAGGGCTGTTGTACATAGGGTCACTATGAGTCGCAAGCGACTCGACAGCACATAATGACAACAAAAACAAGAGTAAAATTCAACAGAACAGCGAACAATAAATGCTGGCAATGTTGTGGAGAGATTGCAACCCTTTTTCACTGCTGGTTGAAGTGTAAAATGGTGCGACCAGTGTGGAAGGCAGTTTAGCGCTTTCTCAAAAAGTTGAAAATAGAAATACCATTTGACTCAAAAATGCCACTACTGGGAATATACCCTAAAGAAACCAGATACCATCAAAACAGATGCACTTTCACCCATGTTTATTTACATATTTACTGTGTTATTTACAGTAGCAAAGAGATGGAAGCAACTCAAGTGCCCATCAACAAACAAATGGATGGAACAACAATGGTATATTCATACAATGAAATACTTACTACACAGCATGAAAAACAGTAAACTCATGGAGGACCCTGGAGGACACTATGTTGTTGTTTGTTTAATGCCGTCAAGTCATAGACGACTCATAGCGACCCTATGAATGAACAGCCTGAGCACTGTTCGTACATGGAGTTTCCAGAGGCAAGCCATTTTGGAAGTGGATGCCGCTCCTGCTTCCAGGCTTGATTTAGTGGGGAAGCTCCAGCCAACACTGTCCACCATGGGTGCCCATTACCACGATTGGCACATCACTGTCACAGGCTTCAGCATCACAGCAACCACGAGTTACCTCTGTACAGCAACGCACCATAGAGAGTGAAATATTTCAGTCACCAAAGGCCAAATACTGCATAGCACCACTGTCATAGAAGATTGGGGAGAGAATAAGATAAAACTGGATAGGTAATGACCATTGCATCAGAACAGATGGAGGAAAGAATTGTTTGAAAGGATATGACAACAGCCCAGAATAAGAGGTACATAATTGCAAAGAGGACTGAGGGGAGGTGGGATGGAGGTAGGTAATTGTGTAACAATGAATGAATATTAAAAAAATAATGCACTAGGGAAGAGGAAGGGATAGAGGTAAGTCAAAATGCCCAACAATAAATAAATGAAAATCTAACTTCTCTATAAACTTTCTTAAAATCATAATTAAAATAAAATTTTCTTTAGAAAAACAGCAACAATCTTATTTGGAGTTAATATTTACTTTTTTTT
>NW_006399972.1:923229-928541 GCF_000299155.1 Elephantulus edwardii
CAAAGACCATGGCCTGTATCAGGTGCACCTTAGTCTACAGAGAGACACTGTTGCTCTTGAGTACTTTAGAGAGGTCCCTAACAGCAGACTTTTCCATCGCAATACTTTTTTTTTATTTCCTGGCTGCTGGTGCCAAGAGTGTTGACCGTGGAGCTGAGCAAACTGAAACTGGGAACAATTTAAATGTCTTCACCATCCATCCTGATGCTGCCAATTGGTTCAGTGATGAGAATCTTTGTCTTCTTAACAGTGAGCCTCAGTCCATACTGAAGGCTGCAGTCCTTGACCCTCTGGAGCAAGTGTATGAGGTCCTCCTCAGTTTCAGCAAACAGAGTTGTATCACATGCATAACACAGATTGTTAATAGATCTTCCACCAATCCTGATGCCACAATTCCCCTCATAGAGCGCAGACTCCTGGATAATCTGCTCTGCATACAGGGATAGAGTGTTTATTATATCAATGATATTGATCTATAATTTCCACTCTGTTGGGTCACCTTTCTTTGGAATGGACACAAATATAGATCTCTTCCAGTCAGTTGGCCAGGGGGTTGGTCTCCAAATTTCTTCACACAACTTGGTGATCACATCCAGAGCAGCATCTATTTGTTGAAATATGTCAATTGGTATGCCATCAATTCCTGGGGCCTTGTTTTTTGCCAATTCTTTCAGAGCAGCTTGAACTTCTTCCTTCATCACAACAGGTTCTTGCTCGTACATTGCTTCATAAAATTCTTCTATGTCTGCCAATTCATTTTTTAACAATGACAACAAACTGTGGCTAACTCTAAGAATAATTGGAATCCCAGAATACTTGATTTTGTTTGCTTGAAAACTATAAGGTTTACAGCTTCAGAAACCTGATGGAGAGTCTTTATGAGTCAGAACTGACCTTTGGCAATGGGTTTTCTTTTAAACTGTGAAAAAGAAACTTGGTGTTGCAAAGGTTAAGTGGGTGAACGCTATGCAAAAAAGTTATTTGAGCTTACCTAACCACACTGATAGGGGAGAAAAATTGTTGGTGATCTGCATCTATAACAATTACAACCAAGCATAATCCATGGAATAGTTTTGCTCTATGACATGAGGTCTCTATCTATCTAAATATGCTCCATCACTCTTAACAGCAATAATCACTACCAAAAAATTAAAGAATGCCAATCAGAATGGTAATAACTGTCAAGTATGACACTGTATAGTTACACTGTGCTTTTTTTGTGATACGGAAACATGGAAAAATAAAATCGATTTCTAGAACTCGTACATTGCATTCTAAGATAGACTTGCCAACCACAATGAAATAGATTGAGAAGTTATGGTACATTCACACAATGGAATACTACACCGCAGGCAGACACAAAGATTTTGAAAATTACTGCATAGGTTGGGAGGGACTGGAGAGCATTATGCTAAGTGAACTAACTCAGTTTCATAAGGACAAATACTGCTTAAGACCATTATTATAAAAATAAAAGGGAAACATATATGGGGATAAAGGGAAGGAGAGTAGGAGGAGAGGGGTGAGAATGGGGAGAAGAGGTAATTGTAAGGATGCACAATATGATATGTAGAGTAAGGGGTGGGTAAAGGACATGGGAAAGATCTGCTGTGAAAAACAATATGTATATGAACTTTGTAAGCAAACCAGTCCAAAGACTCAAACCTATTCCCAAGCTGGTTTTTAAATTCAGGGAAGATAGACTGAAGATCAAATTTTTATTCCTGTGGACATGACTTAACTTTCTTTAGCATGAACTTGCATATGAGCAGTTGATGTTCTGTATGTACCATAATCAACACCTGGACTAGTTTGTACTTCTGATTTTGAACTTCTCCAACTATTCCTTCCACAGATGTAATCAATCTGATTCCTGTACATACCATCAGGTGAGCCTGCATAATGTTTCTTATGAAAGGTACTTGCTATAAATAAATACAGGATTGTGGAGAATCCTATCATTCTATCCCAACCTCATTTCTGTTACCAAGTCCATGTTTTCAACTACTGATCCCTCTTTCTGGTTCACAACTGTAGCATTACAGTCATTCCTTATTATTAACGCATGTTGGTTACATGTTTGATAGACTTCAGATTGAAAAGTTGGTAGAAATCATCTATTTCTTCTTTGTATCTGGTTGTTGGTGCATAAATTTGAATGGTAGTGGTATTAACAGGTCTTCCTTGTATGTGTATGGATATTGTCCTGCTAACTCACAATATTGTATTTCAAGATAAATTTAGAAATGGCTCTTTAAACAATGAAGGTGACTTTTTTGGTCACCTTTTCATCTTCAACTTAGTATATCATATGATCATCTGATTCAAAATGTCCCATTCCAATCCATCTCATTTCACTAATACTTAATATGGTATTAATTGTGGCTAACCTTGGCAAAAATGGGAATCCCAGGACACTTAATTGTCTTTATGTGAAACCTGTATTTGGCCCAGAAAGCAGTCCTTAGAACAGAGCCAGAAAACACTGCATGGTTCAAAATCAGGAAAGGACTACATGAAGGATGTGTTCTGTCTCCATACATTTTCAATCTATATGCAGAACAGATCATTCGGGAAGCAGGACTTTATGAGGATTAATATGGCATCGGGGTTGGCAGAAGACTCATCAACAACCTACTTTATGCAGATGGCACAACCTTGCTTGCGGAAACCGGAAAAGATGTGAAGTGCTTGCAGAAGGTCAAGGACTTGTAGTCTTGAAAAGTTTTTTTTTGTAGAAAACAAATACTTCTGTCTTGGAGAGGATGAAATCAAATTTCTCCTTGGAGGCTAGGATTTTGAAGCTCTGTATAACATACTTTTGGCACGTGGCCATGAAAGACTGGTCCTTGGGGAAGGATATCATGCTCAGAGGGTGGAGGGAATAGCACAAGAGAGGAAGACCCCAGATGAGATGGACTGATACAGTAAGTGGGGAAATGGGGGTTGATGTTTCAGAATTATTGAAACTGGCTCAGGACAGGGCAGTATTCAGAGCTATTATACATAAGGTCACCATGGTTTGAAGGTGACTCGACAGCACATAACAAGAACAAACAAAGCAGTATAAAACAAACATTTCATCAAAAAGAAAGAGAAAAAAGGACAGACATGATCCCACTGACCTTGAGCTCAGCAATTTCATTGAATATTGAAATAACTTTCCAGAAATTTACTAATTCCATATTTAGGTAAGACTATATTAGAAGTTCTTTCATTTTCATTATTTACTTGGAAGGAAATGTGAAAAGATTAATACTGAATATCCCATAGACTGCTGAAAGAACAAACAGGTCTTGGAGAAGGAGCAGCCAGAGTGCTCCATAGAGGCAAATATAATAAAGCTTCATCTCACATACTTCAGGCGTGTTGCTAGGAGAGGCGGTTCCTTGAAGAAAGACACCATGCTTAGAAAGGTGAAGAAATGGTAAAAGAAAAAGTCAGATGGATTGACAAAGTGACTGCAGGAATGGGCTTCAGTGTGTCAGAGATTGGAAGGCTGGCACAGCACAGGACAGGAGTCAGCTCTGATGTTCATTAGCTATATTCATCACTATGAGTTATATTCGACTTGATGGCACCAAAAACCAACAACATTGACATTAATAGTATTGCATCATTGGGTGTTCAAGAACATCAATACTTCAACTAAAGTTGTATGTAGGTATAATAATTCCCTAAGAAAATATTTTTTTTTTAATTCCAACTAAGTACCACACCAATGCATGAAGTAATTTCAGGAATTCATTTTGGGAACAAAATTGTAATTTTTCCTGCATTAATGTTATTCATGAAATAAACTCTTGTATAAAATTATTATAAGTTTAGATGAAGTTGAAAAGAAAATGGAATCAACACCATAAATTCTATCACTGAGCACATGGGGTGCACATAATAACAGCATGGTGCACTTTACAGCTCTACTGAGCACATTTTGTATTCAAAGGAAGAAAATAAGCAAATACAAAAATTCTCATAAGCTTGTGATTATTCTGAAATGATTCTGTACTTGGATATTTTAAAAAAGAAAAACAAAACACAACTGTTTCTTGGACTTCTAAATTCCCCGTTGAATTTCTTATTAGGATATTTCTCCTCTTTTATGCATGTTCCTATGACTATGAGAATTAATGTTAATTCTATTTTATTTAATATGCCTTATTAAATAAAACTGATAGCCTTAATTCAACCACCACTCATTAATGAATTATTGGTGCATTTCCCATCAGTGAAGTCTGAAAACAAATTGCCTTTAAATGCTTGTTTTGTTTTTAGCTTATGTTTTATTATGGAAATGCTCACACATGCACAAAAATAGAAAGAATAATACAATAAAACACCACATATTAAAGTTAATGAAGGAAAGTATATGTGTGTGTGTGTGTGGAGGGGAATCTGAATTAAAAATAAACATGTAATTTAAAAAATGGAACAATCCAGTGGCAGAAGACATTAGATGTTCCCCAACAGCAAAAAAGCTAGGAGGAAAAGAAGTAAGAGAATGTAGGACGTCATTCAGTACCAGACCTTCCTGTTCTAACTACACCTACAGCAGCAGCACTCAGCCAAACCAGACACCTGACATGAGATGGGGCCTTTGGATTGCTCCACCATTGGGACAGAGCTAAGAGCCTTTGCCCAAGTTTGTTGGTCAACTAGTGGTGGAGGACATAATTCACAGGACTGAGAACTGTATAACTGTGACCTAAAGCCTGACGCTCAAGGCAGAGATGTCTGCAAGCACGCTTCAGAAGCCATCCCGACTGTATTCTGCTACTAACCTGGATTTTAACACGTGTGTGTGTGTGTGTGTGTGTGTGTGTGTGTGTGTGTGTATTTTGTAGATTTTCTTTTCCCCGCACACTCTCCTTCATTGGCATTACATTTCATACAATCATTCCCATACCATTGGACTACGCCCACCATTACCCTGTATTTCAGGTCCCTACTGAATCTTTCCCATTTCCTTTTCTCCCTCCCTCCACTGCACAAATTGTGCAAACTTGTGATTTCCACTTTACCCATACCCACCCTTACCCATACCCTCCCACTTCTTCCTCCTTTGGAATCCTATACATGTTTTGCTAGTTATCCTTCTATTTTTACAATAATGGTCTTATGCAGTATTTGCATAGGAGTCTATCAATCAAGAAAGGACAAATACTGTATAATGCCAATGTTACAAAACAGGATATACATGGGTGTTGGGGGCATATTAAGAAAAGAGGGAGTAAACAATGAACACTGCATTGGAACAAGTGAGGGAAAGAATTGTTTAAAAGGAATAAGTTGTTGTTGTTGTTGTTGTTGTT
>NW_006399972.1:929221-930793 GCF_000299155.1 Elephantulus edwardii
AGGCTGCAGTCCTTGACCCTCTGCAGTAAGTGCATGAGGTCCTCCTCAGTTTCAGGGAGCAGGGTTGTGTCATCTGCATAACGCAGATTGTTGATAGATCGTCCACCAATCCTGATTAGGCATCATTTACACAACAGTTGAAAATAAAAAGTGTGAAGTGGACTGGGGTGGGAGGGAGGAAGGAAGTTGAGCAACAATGAATGAGTGAATATTTAAAAGAGGAAAGTGAACTGAGAGGTCTGGAGGAAAATATGCAAAAAATGAATTAATGGGAATCCAAATTTTCTGTAAACTTTGATTAAAATCATAATAATAAAAAATAAAAAAGGAATTCTATTTACATGCATAAGAGATAACATCTGTAAGTATTTTTGATATAGCATTTGTCTGATAATATTATCAAGGTAATGTTGGTTCCATCCTAATTCTGTACAATTGTTATTAATTAATCTTTAAACATTTGGTAGAATTCTCCTCAGTAACCATCTGTGACCAGAAATTTCTTTTGGGAGAGTTTTATTTTCTTTTATAATTGTAAACTAAGTGTCCTTAATGGTTTTGTGTTGTTGTTGTTGTTGTTATGTGCCCTCAAGTTGTCTACAAGTCACAGAGACCCTATATTCAATAGCTTTGAACCATGTCCTGTCCTGAGTCAATCTCACTGTCTCTGACATACCTATCCCCATAACCCCAGTTACTTTGTCAATCTATCCCATCCAAGGTCTTCCTCTCTTGTGCTATCTCTCCATCTTTCCATGCATGATGTCTTTCTCCAAAGTCTTGTTCCTCCTGGCCACACACTCAAAAGTATATGAGACGGAGCTTCAAAATCCTTTTCTCAAAGGAGCAACTAGGTTTCACCCTCTCCAAGATAATCCTGGTTTCTTGGCAGTGGATGGCATGTTCTATTAATGATTATGAAACTATGCAAATTATTTCTTAACTACTGAGTAAGTTGTGGTAGTTTGTGTTGTTAAGAAAACTGGCCAATTCTATCTGAGTTGTCAAGTGTATGCTTGTATAGTTGTTCAAAATGTTTAATATATTTTTTGGAAGGCTATAGGTTCTATAGTGAAATTCCTTGGGGGGGGTTTGTCCCTAATATTGGGAATTTGTGTCACTTTTTCTGTTTCTTTTCCATCATTATTACTCAAGAATACCTACTTCTCTTGATTTTTTAAAAAAAATTAGCTTTAATTTATATTCTGTACTGTTTCGAGTTTGTTAATATCTTTGTTTCCTTTCTTCAAAGCCATCAGCTAGTTGCCCCATGGGAGATGGATGGGCAGTCTCCTCCTTTGTGATTAACTGCCTCTGAAAACCTATCAGAGGGTCAGCTACGGCTTGGTTCCAACACTACATTACAAAACAACAACAACCTTTTCAAAATCCCTAGCTGTCAGAAAGATGCAAGTAAAAAGAACTATGAGAAATCATTTCACCCCAGTAACAAGAGCAACCTATTTGCACAATATATTATACGGGAGGCTGGGCTCTATGAGGAGAAGTGTGGCGTCAGGATTGGTGGAAGTTCGATTAACAATCTGTGTTATGCAGATGACACAACCCTGC
>NW_006399972.1:932700-945862 GCF_000299155.1 Elephantulus edwardii
TCGAGTCATAGACAATGCATAACGACCCTATGAATGAAAGACCTGAACACTTGTACAACTTTCGTCCTTTCTCCAGGTTCATAGGGTTTCCAGAGGCAAGCTGTTTCAGAAGTGGATGCCACTCCCGCTTCAAAATTTGTTTTAATAGGGGAGCTCTACCAAGCACTGTCCACCATGGGTAACCATTATTATATTTGATACATCAGTGTCACAGTGTTTAGAATCACAGCAACCATGAGTTACCTCTGGACAGCAAATGGATATGTTAATATCATCATTTGAAACAGGGATTTAGCTATATTTCCTGCCAACTTTTGATGTGTAGTATTTTCATTTTCATATAATTCAGTGTATTTTTTGGTTGTTGTCCTTAATGCTCTCTATTTGGTTGATAAATAATTTCTAAATATATTGGCAAGTATTAAGCTTTTGGAGATCATCCTTTTTTGTCTCTGATACTACTTCTATTTTTATATACTCCGAGAACACTCTTTTTATATTTTCAGTGTTTATAATTTCATTGAGGTTTGTTTTATGATTCAGGATGTAGTTCTGTGGACACTTAAAAAGAAGGTACCTCGCTGCCATTGGGTGTAAGGTTCTAGAAATGTTGATCAGAAGTTTTGTTAAGCTCCTCTATTATTTCTGGGAGAATGCTTATCTAATTATTCTGTTAGTTATTGAGAAATGCTGCAAGTATAGTTGTTGGTTTGTCTATTTCTTTTTCCAGTTCTCTCAGTTTAGTTGAAAGGTGAACTTGACCTATCAAATAAAAAGAACAGAGATCATTAGGTCTTTAGGAGATTTTATCTGACCATGTTCAACACATTTTTTATTGGATTTAGATTGTTGCAGCTATGGTGACAGACACAATTATTTCTCCAAATGTTCTTAATCTCAAGCTCTGCAGCTGTCTTTAGATTCTCCTAAAGATTGCTTCTTAAATAAGGTGTGAAGTTTGCATTTCTATCCACTGTATTCTCCTATAACTATACAGAAGCCTCTGTTAATAAGTTAGTTAAGTGACAGAAGGAAAGGAAAGCATGCTATAATCCTGTGAGTTTCTCTGTCTGTCTGTCTCTCTCATTGTTGTCAAGTCAGAATCAACTCATAGCTGACCCTCCATTGGGATTCCAGGGCTGTAAATTGCACAGACCTCTGTGCCCTTCTTTCTCTGAAGAAGCCTCTGGTAGACTCACCCAGCTAAACAGGCTCAGAGCTTTAGTGAATTTGTTTCCAGGGCCTGGCCTTAACAAAATGATCCCTGGCATAGTCCATAATATAACACACTGTTAACCCAAAGGCTGAGCATCTTTGGTGGTTCAAACCACCAGTTACTCCAAGGCAGAATGATAGGCAGTCTCCTTTCCTAAGATTTGTGTGAGGACTGGTTCCACAGCAGTGAGTGAGCGAGCAAGCGAGTGACTGAGTGAGTGACTGAATGAGTGGGTGAGCGAGTGGCCTTAACAAGCCACCTCCCCCAGACCCCAGTCCTCAGGTGAAATAAAAGGGTTAGAAAAGATTAAATCTGGTATTTCCCTTGCTCCACATCAAATACTAGAAGAGGCTTCAAAGCAAACATAGGAGTAATTACAAAGATAGCACAGGAAGAAGCAATATTTTATTCTAAGTAACATCACAAAGAGTAAGAGCCACTCAATGGCAACTAACAACAATTTATTTATAAACACAGTAAAATACTTATCTTCCAGTCATAAAACTCCAGGGTTCTTATTTGCATTCTTTTGCATCTAGGGCTCACCGTTCTGCAGTTGCCAACTCTTCCATCATTTTTACAAATCACCTACCCCCTGAGCTCTTGCTGGGAACAAATCAGATGGCTGAGGGGAAAATTCTCAGTATAACTCTGCCAAACTTAATTTTAAAAAATCACAAACTTTCTCCTCAAAAAGGAATAGCAGGAAGTCACACCATCTTGTTTCACTTTTTATCCTTTGCAACTATTTGTACTGATGTCAGGAGTTCTGGTAGCATAATGGTTAAGTACTTGCCTGGTAACTGAAAGATTGGAAGCTCAAACCCACCAGCTGTTCCAGCGAAGAAAGAGGGGGCAGCCTGCTTCTATGGAGATTTACACCCTTGGAAACCCTCTGGAGGAGTTCTACTCTGTCCTAAAATGTCACTAGGAGTTCTGCCTTGATTTACTCAGGTTTGCTAGGAGCTGATTCAATGGCAGTGAGTTTGATTTCACACACACACACACACACACACACACACACACACACACACACACACACTTTGGTAATCATTAATGTTCCCTACCTACTTACAATGGAAGTACTGTAAAAAAAGACGTGTTAAAGTTTTTAAAATGCAAAATAAATAAGTTTTCTGTAAGGATTGCTTTTACCACATTTACAATGATTCTTTTAAAGATCTTTCTCTGTGGTCAAAGTTCATGGTCTTACACTGTTCTAGAAGACTGCTGCTGTTGCTGTGTGCCATTGAGTCAGAAATGCATCATAGCTGACCCTCTGGTGGGTTTTCAGGGACAAGTAATCGCACAAGACAGCTCATCCTTCTGTGGAGCAGCTGGGGATTTGAACTGTGAGCCTTTGAGATTGCAGTGCCACTTCTTGCCACTATTAACATCAGAGCTTCCTTTTACAAGATTATATGATGATATTAATTCTCTAGATAAATTCACTTGTCAAAAATAAAATGCTCTCTCTGGTTCCTGACTGCCATATATCAGAATATCCAGTATCTCTCTGAGGACCACTGTCTGACAAATTGCCAAAAATTAGTGCAAGTGCCTTGGACCAAAGAGATCAGTTCTACTTCTTTGGTTGTGGTGGTCATTGTTGTTGTGTGCTGCCAAGGCAGAACTGACTTGTAGCTGACCCTTCAGTGGGTTTTTATAGGTATTAACAGAAGATTCTCTCATGGAGCAACTAATGGTTTTGAACCATGTGCCTTCGGGATTGCAGTGCAGCTTCTTAGCACTAGGCCACAAGAGCCACCTACTTTTGTGTTATTTTTATTGTTAGGTCTAGTCAAGTATGAATCATAAAAGCCTATGAACAAAATATCTGAACACTATTCTGTCCTGCACCATGCTCACACTTCCTGACACACAAGAGTCCATTGAAGCAGTCACCATGTCAATCCACCTGGTTGCTATTTCAACATCTATTACTGAACTTCCTAGTTTCTTCTGATCTTCTGGCTCTGCTACTCTTTAAGATCAAGAATTCACTGGGACAGCTTGTAGAATTCACAGGAAGTGCTGTATTTAAACTTTACCATAGCAAAAGGAGATGAAACAAAGAGATACCTCTGGCAGTGTTCACTAGGGTTCCTAATATAAAGTTTCCATGTTTCGGAGGGTGTGAAAATGTCTAAAAACTTGCACTGATGGAAGATCAATGGATTGATCAATGGATGATCAAAATATTGATGGAACACAATGTACATGAATAAAATACATAGTAAATGATTGCATGAAAACAAAAAAAATAAATCAATAAAAGGATGGATGAGGGAGGGGTGGAAAAGGGAGAGAGATGATCATGGAACGGTGGACATGAGGGACGGGGAGACAATAAGGAGGAGGAGCAGTGGGGTTTAGGAGAACATGGATATGTGTTAGTTTATTGTATGAAGCACAATATGTATGAGGCACTGTGTAGGGTGCAAGGTACATGAATAAAGTACAGTGTGTAATGGTGGTTGTTGTTTTCGTGATTATGTACCATCAAGTTGCTTGAGACTCATAGTGACCCTATGTACAATAGCTCTGAACTCTGCTCTATCCTAGGCCAATCTCACTGTCTCTGATACACCTATTTCCATTACCCCAGTTACTGCATCAATTCATCTCATCTGGCATCTTCCTCTCCTGTGCTATTCCTCCATTCTTCCAAGCATGATATCTTTCTCCAAAAACTAGTCCCCCTTGGCCATGTACTCAAAGTATGTTAAATGGAGCTTCAAAATCCTATCCTCTAAGGAGCAGTCTAGTTTCATCTTCTCCAGGGAAAAGCTGATTGTTCTCTTGGTAGTCCATGGTAAGTTTAATACTCTTCTCCAGAACCACAATTCAAAGGCATTGATTTTTCTGGGCCAACTAGCAGCACCAAGATAGATAGGGAAAAGAGATTGAGGTTGTTAACAATTACAGCTTGTTTGACTCCACAATCAACACTCTTGGTACAAGCAAATCAGGAAATCAAAAGATAAATCACAGTGGGAAAATCATCAGAATTCATGCCTTTGAGTTGTGGTGCTAGAGAAGTCTTGGACATACCATGGACCGCCAAGAAAACAAATAGGTCTGTCTTGGAGAGGATGAAACAAATTTTCTCCCTAGAGGCTAGGATTTTGAAGCTCCATCTCACATACATTGTGTACGTGGCCCAAAAGGGCCAGTCTTTGGAGAAGGACATCATGCTTGGAAGAGTGGGGGGACAATGCAGGAGAGGAAGATCCCAGGTGAGATGGTTTAATACAGTAACTGGAACAAGGGGGTTGATGTATCAGATTTAGTCAGATTGGCTCAAGACAGAGCAGGCTTCAGAGCTGTTGTACATAGGATCACTATGGGTTGCAGGTGATTCAATGGCACATAACAACAACAACAACACCCTTATTCATTGTCCAGCTCTCTGATACATAGCAAGTAATTATGAAGATCAAGGCTTGGATCAGGTGCATCTTAGTCTCTAGACTGACACTGTTGCTTTTCAAGATGCTGGAGAAGTCCCTGACAACAGACTTTCCAAATTGTCTTTTGATTTCTTGACTATAGTACAATGAGTGCTGATTGTGGAGCCAAACAAGCTGAAGCTGTTAACAATCTCAATTACTTCTCCATCTATCATAATGCTGCCAATTGGCCTAGTTGCAGGAATCTTTGTTTTCTTGATGTTAAGCTTCAATCCATATTGAATGCTGCAAAAAAGTGGAGTGGGATAAAAAAAAATTATATAAATGAACCCTGGATACTGTAGAAATTGAAACCTTATCATTCCATCTTCAGCCAATTCTTAATTTGGAGTACTAACAGGGAAGACCTGTCCTGGAGATGAGCTTGTTAAAAGTAGAACCTGGTAGTGGGTGTTGGCATATAGTCAAGTGGAAAGATTGAGTCTCACCCCGTACTCTGAGGAGATTTCCATTGCAATGGATTTGTGGACTACAGTGGACTGTTGATGTAAGAGATTCACATTGGAAAGAAGGTCAAATAGGAAAGGAGAGAAGGAAAAGAGAAAAATGAAATGAAGAGACTTTCCTTTTGTAACTGGAACAGATTGTTTGGTTTCTGAGACAGGGTAAAGTTGGCACCAATCAGACCCCACCTCCTAGTCTTGAGATTAGATAGAGTATGTTCACTCAAAGCATTCACTTGGATCCGTAAGAGCGGAAGTGGGAGGAATGCAACAATGGAGAAACAGGCTGAGCTTGGACCTGTTCTTTCAGTGCTACCCCGACTCCAGCATCCACAGATGAGTGGACAAGCAGCGAAGGACTGTTGGCTTCAGGAGCAGGGAGTCATAAGGACCCCTTGCCTGTTGGCTTGACTTGGCCCCATGTAGGGGCTAGGGCTGAGTGAGGAAAACAAGAAGCTGGTAATGCAGGGAGAAGTGTGATCTCCTAAGCTTGCAGCTGAAGCCCATTTAAACCTCACCACAGATGTCTGGGAATGATTTAAGCAAAACCCAACCAGATGAAGGTAAGATGACCCATGCTGTGAACTAGGGTTGATTGCTGCAACATGTAGGCTGCTTACGTATGCAGATGTCCCAAGTTTCCAAATTGAACAAGGGATCCTTTATTAAGTGCTTCAAGTTCTTTGCACTTTCAGTAAGTAAGGTTATGTCATCTGCATAATGCGTTATTATTAATGAGTCTTCCTCCAATCTTAATGCTGCATTTTTTTCAAATATCCCAGATTTCTCAGTATTTATTTGTTATAAATATAGTGTATTTGGTTCTATTTTAATAACTTCATCTTGATTTATATACACGCTACACATAACCTAGGTTACACATAATCACAGGTTCTAGAATTCTTCTTGATTCTATCCATAATTTATTTTTATCCCATTTAATTTGTCAAGGATGCTCCAGTGGCTTAGTACACAGGCAGCTGTACCACTAGCCTAGCCCACAGGGAGTTGTCCTGTTGTTGTTATGTGCTGTCAAGTCACTTGCAACTCATAGCAACCCTGTATACAATAGCCCTGAAACCTGCTCTATCCTGTGTCAACCTTATTATCTCTGACACCTCTACCCCCATTACCCCACTCAATCAATCCATCCCATCAAAGACCTGCCTCTTTTGTACTATCCCTCCACCCTTCAAAGCATGACGTCCCTCTCCAGGGACTGATCCCTCCCGGCCACATGCTCAAAGTATGTCAGACGAAGTTTCAGAATACTTGCCTCCAAAGAGCAACCTGGTTTCACCCTCTCTAGGATGAATCTGTTTGTTCTCCTTGAAGTCCATAGTATATCCAATACTCTTCTCCAGCACCACAGCTCAAAGGTATCAATTCTCTGTCATCACTAGTCATTGTCCAGCTCTCTGACATATGGTAAGTTATTGTGAACACTATGGCCTGCATCAGATGCACCTTGGTCTCTAGACTGATATCATTGCTCTTCAGTACTTTAGAGAGGTCTCTGACAGCAGACTTTTCCAGTGCAATTCATCTCTTGATTTCCTGGCTGATGATTCCAAGGGTGTTGATTGTAGAGCCAAGCAAACAAAAGCTATTAACAATCTCAGTCTCTTCACTGTCTATCATAATGCTGCAAATCAGCCCAGTGGTGAGAATCTTTGTCTTCTTGATGTTGACCTTCAATCGATACTGATCTCTACAGTCCTTGACCTTCTGCAGCAAGCACTTCAGGTCTTCCTCAGTTTCAGCAAGCAAGGTTGTGTCATCTGCATAACACAGGTTGTTGCTGTAACTTCCTCCAATCCTGATGCCACACTCATTCTTATAAAGCCCAGCCTCCTGGATGATCTTTTCTACAGATAGATTGAAAAGGTATGGAGATAGGACACATCCTTGTTCTGTTCTGACAACTGCCTTCTGGTCCAAGTATAGGTTTTGTATAAGCACAATCAAGTGTTCTGGGATTCCCATTCTTCTCAGAATTAGCCACAGTTTGTTGTGATCCACACCATCAAATGTCTTTGCATAGTAAATAAAACACAGACATTTCTCTGGTATTTTCTGCTTTCAGCAAGCTCCAGTCCCAGAAGTCTGGCACTCTGGGTCTCAGAGTTAAAATAATTTGTGGCAGTGTGGAGGCAGAAGATTTTCATCCCCGTCCAACCAATGCAGGTAATACCACCAGACCCCAGTCAGGATTTGCCCTACTAATAAAAAAAAAGTATGCCTTTCTGGTAATCCTAATTCACCAGTGATTCTGCAGGAAAAGGGAAGTTTTCTAGCATCTAACCCACAGCTAAGTGTTTTCTACTGTACATATTCCTCTTCATAAGGCCCTGCTTTTTAAATTATCTTTTCTACATAGAAATTTAAAAGATATAGCGACAGGATGCATTCCTGATACATTTCTTGTCTGATTTTGAACCATGAAGTGTTTTCTTTCTCTGTTCTAAGGACTGCTGGTCCAAGTATAGGTTTTACATGAGCACAATCAAGTGTGCTGGGATTTCCATTTTCCTCAAGGTCAGCTACAATTTGCCATGATCCACATAATCAAATGCCTTTGCATAGTCAGTAAAACACAGATATGCATTCCTCTCGTACTCTTTGCTTTCTGCCTGGATCTATCTGACACTGACAATAATGTCTCTAGTGCCATAAACTTTTCTAAAGCCAGCTTGTATTTCTGGTAGTTCTCTGTCAATGTCCTGTTTCAGCCCTTTCTGCATTATCATCAGCAGAATTTTACTAGTGGGTGGTATTAGTGATATTGGTCAATAATTTCCACACTCTTTCACCCAAGCTGTGTCAGAAACAGTGGGGCTCTACACGCAGCCAGGGTCTGGCTTTGCACTTTTGGCCCTCCAAACTCAACATCAGGCACCTTACAGATTCTCACAAGACTGGATATGAGACTGCCCTATAATCTTCTTACTCAGGTAATGCTCATTCTCCCAGGAGTCCATCAGCTTCCTTAACATCAGGCTTTTGGGACATGACATTCAGTACCAACCTGCATTGGACCAAATAAACACCATCACCATATCAGATCTAGAAGAGACCTATCTGCACCTTGGACATTATCACATTGTGTCAGCAGTGTAACCAGAGACACTGAGTCACTAAACTTAGCAGAAGCTCAGTGACAAGGAACTTCCCTCAGTACTGCCTCAAGCAAAATCTTTCCCTGAAGTTGGTACATGGGATTTGGACTTAAATCCTCCTAATAAGAGACAGACAGCAGTGTGTGAGTCCAGTAGCAGCGTGCGGTGCAAGACATCACAGAAATGACTTTTTGACTAAGCTATCATATCAAGAGGTGGCTGGGAAAGGAAAGGCTTGACCAGGTAAGTGGGAGTGCAAAGAATGGTGATGTAACAGAGAAAGGAAAGAGACAAGACATACATGCTTGAGTGGGTGGGAGACAGAGAATGTACTGGTTATTTCTGTAAGGGAAGTTTTCCATCTACTCAGAAAATTGCTTGTCTGTCAGATATTGTTCTAAAATTAAGCACCCAAATTGAGACAGACTAGGAAGAAGGATTGGCAATCCACTCATAGTGACCTTATGAACAACAACCCTAAACCTTGCTCTATCCTGTGCCAGTCTTACTGTCTCTGAAATACCTACCCCTATTACCCCAGTCACTGAATCAATCTATCTCATCAATCATCCCTCTCTTGCACTGTTCCTCCACACTCCCAAGCTTGATGTCCCTCTCCAAGGACTGGTCCCTCCTTGCAACATGTCCAAAAGATTTCAGATGAAGTTTCATAATCCTTGCCTCCAAGTAACAGCCTGGTTTAACCCTCTCCAGGACAAACCGGTTTGTTCTCTTAGCAGTCCATAGCATATTCAACACTCTTCTCCAGCACACATCTCAATGGCATCAATTCTCCTTCTCATCCCTAGTCATTGTCCAGCTCTCTGGACAGTGATTGCAAAAACCATGGCTTGTATCAGATACACCTTAGTCTCAAGACTGACATCATTGCTCTTTAGTACATTAGAGACTTTCCCAATGCAGTAAGTCTTTTAATTTCCTGACTGTGCCAAAAGTATTAATTGTGGAGCCAAGGAAGCTAAAACTATTTACAATATTGATCTCTTCACCATATATCACAATGCTGCCAATAGAATGTTAGAATTATCTAACAATGCCACTAATATCACATGTGAATAAAATTTTGCTGAATATTATTAAATAATAACTAAAGCAGTATATTGACAGATAACTGCCAGAAATTCAGGCTACATATAGAAGAAGCCATGGAAAAAAATTGGGATATCGCCAGGGATAACATTGTTGATGTTAGCTGATTCCTGACTAAAAGCAGAAATTACCAGGAGGATCTCTGTATTTTATTCACTGTGCAAAGACATTTGACTGTGTGTATCATAACAAATTATGGGTAACAGTGAGAAAAATGGGAATCCCAGATGCTTAATTGTTCTCATGTGAAATCTTCACTTTGACTAAGATGATGTTGTGTAAACAAAGCAAGGAAACACTGCATGGTTTAAAATTTAAAAATGTGTGCACAAGGGCTGCATCTTTTCTCCATATGTATTTAATCTGCATGCTGAGAAAATAATTTAAGAAGGTGGATATTTATGAAGGAGAATATGACATCAGGATCAGAGGAAGTCTCATCACTGACATGTTTTGTGTAAATGACACAATGTTGCTTGCTGAAAGTGAGGAGAATCTAAGGTGCATACTGCAGAAGATTAGAGACCACAGCCTTCAATATGGGCTGCATTTCAACATTGTTCTTGTTGTGTACCTTTGAGTTAGAATCAACCCATACCTAACCCTCTGATAATGCCCATCTTGAACCTTGAACCACATACCTTTGGGATTGCAGCACAGCTTCTTGCCAAATCCTCACCATGGGGTCAATAGGCAACATCATTATAGAGAAAAGAATGAAGCCACAATTATTACACCGTGTTTAGATCAGCAATCAACACTTTGTAAGTAGCAGTCAAGAAATCAAAAGATGAGTTGCAATGGGAAGATCTGCTATTAAAGACTCTCCAATATATTAAAGAGAAATGATGCCATGTTAAGGGCTAAGGTGTACCTGATTCAAGCCCTGGTCTTCTCAATTACTTGCCATGAATCTGAAAGTTAGACATAAATAATCATAACAGAATAAGATGCAATGCCTTTGAGATGTGGTGTAGGAGAAGAGTACTGACCATGATAAAACAGACTGCCAAAAGAACAAACATATGTCCTGGAGAAGGTGCAGCAAGTGTGCTCCCTGGAGACAAGGATGTGAAGCCTTGTCTTACTATCTTGGGTATGTCATTAGGAAGGGCTAGTCTTTAGAATAGGACATCACCCTTGGAAAGCAGAAAGTCTGTAAAAGACAAGATATATTGACATAGTGACCACTACAATGGAATTAAGTATATCAGTGATTATGAAGATAGCAAAAGGTAGGGCACATTAGAGATCCATCGTTCATAAGGTCTCTGTGAGTCATAGTCAACTCTATGGCACGAAACAACAATAATACGTGATACTAAGGTGTACCTGATTCAAACCCTTGTCATTTCAATCACTTGCTACACATCTGAGAGCTGCCAATGAACAAGGATAACAGAAGAAGAAATCATGGCTTTGAAGTTGTGTTGGAGAAGATTACTAAGCAAAGAGAGTCGATTGCAAACCATAGCAACCATATGAACAATGGCCCAGAACCTTGCCTTCACTAACTAGAATAGATCTGATCCCATTGTCACAGTCATTGTGTCAATGCATCTCATCTAGGTTTTCCTCTCCTGCACTGACCGTCTACCCTTCCAAGCATAATGTCTTTCCAAGGACTGGTCCCTCCTAGAGCTCTGACGGCATAGACCATAAAGAGTTGAGCTACTAACCCAAAGACAGCATCTCTCTGGTGGTTCAAATCAACCAGCAGCTCCACAAAAGAAAGAAGGGAAATCTATGCAAGTCACAGTTTCACAAACCTTACTGGTGGATAAGAGATTACATGTTTAAGAAGCTAATTGAAAGGTCAATGTTTGATGTCCATCAGTTGCTCCATAAGAGAAAGATACAAAATCTCCTCCCATAAAGATTACAGTCTTAGAAACCTGCTAGAGGATTATTATGACTTCAAATCAATTCAATTGCAGTGGCTTTTTAAAAATGTACAGATATGATCACATGCTTATATTGTTGATTGCCTTTGAGTGGAGCACAACGCATAGTGATCATATAAACAAAAGGCTTGAAGCACCTCTACAACTATCAGCATTTATCAGAGTTCATAGTTTCCAGAGGCATGTGGTTTGGGAAGTAGATGCCAGTCCTGCTTCCAAACCTGTCATAGTATGTTATTGTTGTTATGTGCCACTGAGTCACCTGCAATGTATAGTGACCCTATGTACAGCAGCTCTGAACTGTTTCCTTTCCTGAGCCAGTCTCATTAATTCTGACACACCAGCTCTCATTGCTCTAGTCCAGTTACTGTATCAATCCATCTCATCCAGGGTCTTCCTTTCCTGCACTGTCCGTCCACCTGCCCAAGCATGATGTCCTTTTCCAAGGACAGATCTCTCCTGGCCACATGCCCAAAGTAAGAGAGACAGAACTTCAAAATCCTAGCCTCCAAGGAAAGACTTGATTTCACCCTCTCCAAGACAGACCTATTTGTTCATGTATAGCTTTTGGTTGTTGTTGGTAATATCTCAAGATTAAATACACCATAGCCATTTCAACAAGGTTCTTTTTTTTTTTCTGCATACGTCTTAGTGATATTTACGTTTGTCAAACTGTGCACACTTCACATGAAAGAATAGATAAAGCCATTTACATTGGAAAAGGGGGAGAGGTGGAATGTAATAGAGATTTTCAATTAATTAATTAAATTTAGTTGCTCCACATTAAAATAAAAGGATGCAATATGCAAGGAGGTAAGTCAAGCTTCCAGGAGCGTTAATGAACTAAATGCATAAGGAAACTGAGTAGCAAATGAGAAATGTTCTCTAAAGAACAATCATTGCCAGAATGTCTTCAAACTCAACACCACAGGAGGTGGGCTAACTTGGTTTTTAAATAGCTAAGTAAATGTATGTGTAATAGTCTTTAAAAGCATCAGGACACACTGATAGCTTCAAAAAGTGGTCGCTGAGACAGGAAAAAGAATTGGTCTTAAAAAATAGACTGGAGTGAGAATTTTCAAAGAATGCCTGGTGGAGGGTCAGAGAAGAAGAGGAAGACCCTCAAAGAAATGGATTGTCACAGTGTCTGTGGCCATGGGTTCAAATGTATAGGGAATATTAGGGGTGGTGCAGGAAAGGACAGGGTTCACTTGTGTTGTTCATAGAATAGCAATGGGTTATACTCTACTCTTAGCACAAACCAACAACAGTTTATTGGGTGCATAGGAGGAGGAGTGAAGGATTGGGAAAGATTCAAAAGAGACTGGGTAATAATAGGCATAGATCAATAGTGATTGGTTGTATGAAATACAGTGTATTTGAAAGATTGTACAAAACAATATAAATAAATGTATAAAACACAATGTACATGCATGAAACAATAAAATGTTTAAAATGTACTTTCTTTAGGAAAAAAGAGTAACACGTCCGGTTGTCTGTCACTTACTCATTGCCTTGAGTCTGCACCATAGCTGACCCTCCATTGGCTGTGAGTCTCAAGGGGGGAAACTGCCCATCTTTCTCCAACAGAGCAGCTGGTGGATTTGATCTGCCGTTGGGTTAGCAGGGCAACTATATAGACTAGGACCTCAGAGCTTCCTCTATGTTATCTATAGCATATGAAAAGTTACAAAATGTATCCACACATACAGTCATTTAATTTTTGCTACATCCCTGAATGTTTTGTTCCCATTTTACAGATAAAAAAATATGACAATAAATACTTTTTCCAGAAAAAAAATATTCTTGAGTGATTTATTGTAGGTCAATGGCTCTTTTTTTTTTTTTAATTTAGGTTGTTTATTTTTCATTTCAATGAACATCTACAGAGATTTTG
>NW_006399972.1:949302-951160 GCF_000299155.1 Elephantulus edwardii
AATAATAAAACATATCTCAAACTCATGGCCACACGAAGCATTTCAAACTCAGTAACCCTCTGTCATGTTCTAAACTAGAAATTAAAATGGAAAGAAACTGTCCATCTTACTCCCATGGCGTCACCAATGGTTTCAACCTGAAGAAGCACTAAAAGTTACAAAACTGATAAGAGATAGAGTTAGGATTCAAGCTCCAGCAATCTTCCTTAGAGCTTATGGATTTAGTAATTATGCTATACTGCTTTTCAAGATTAAAATAAAATTTTGATGTTCAGAAAGGCAGAGATTTCAGCTGGCTAGAAGAGTGCACACATATGTAAATACTCATTCCCCAAAATTTCAGAAAAAAACCCTAAACACTCTGATTTCTGTGATCTGGTCTGTGAGCTTGTCTACTGTATGTATTGGATGCACCCAAGGAATGCCAAAGATAAGCTGGTAGCCTGAAAGATGGGATGACTGTTCCTTCCAAAATGGCAAGAAAAAAGTAGAGAAAGAAAGAGCTAAAGACACATGAACGCAATGGAAAAATTTGTTGTTTCCCAGCTTCTAGTTTTCTCAGCACAAGAGCATTCCAGGATAACAAAGCAAACTATACCCTCCAGCAGCAACAGTATCTCTGTAATGTCTGAGTCAGATGTTCAGACAGCTGAATGGACCATTAGGAAATAAGAGAGCAGTGCTCAAGGGGAACAGACTGCTTTGCTCCTAGTTACACGCTATAGGCCTGGTCAGAGTACTTAAATACCTATGGTTTCTGGACCTTGATTGATAGAGTTTACTGGATATTGTGTTGGGACTTTCAAAATTTCTGAGTGTTCCAGACAAAACAATTCCGTCTCCAAAGCTGTCAGAAAAGGAGGCAATCTTTGGACAAGAAAACTATAAGAGAGATCAATTTATTTAATCTCCAGTGTTTTAATGCCTGCCAACTTCTTTGGGCTTCTTAAGGTAACCAATTCAAGTAATTTATCCACTGTGGCAACACTTTAAATTGCCAGTAGTTCCAAGACATCCTGTGATGTGATTGAAACTCACATTTATTTACTTTCCAATGCCAGGAAAGTATCTAAAATGAAATTGAGAGTGTGATGTTAGCCTTTCCTTTATTATCTGAGAGAAAAAATTCAGTAGACTAGACTTTCAGTAGAATAAAAATGTCAGTAAATGTGCTTATCTTGCTTATTCTCTTTTGCTGAAAAGAACAGCTCATGTCTCACATGTACATTCCTGAGCATTCGATCTTATGTCACAGACAAACACATCTGAAAGAAAATGCCTGTATTTTACTCTATAAATATTTATGCTTTCTAAAGGCAAGAAGTAATGGATGTACTTGTGTCAGACAGATTGGCCAGGATAGAGTAGGGTTTAGGGCTATTGTACATGGGGTCGCTATAAGTCACAGGTAACTTGAAGGCACATCACAACAACAATGGCAAGAAGCTGTGCTGCAATCCTCAAGACTGGAGGTTCAAGGTCACCAGCTGCTCCACAGGAGAAAGACAAGCAAGCTCCTCCAATTCGATTACCTGCCTCTGAAAATCCACCAGAGAATCAGCCTTGGGTTGGTTGTGACTCTATGACATGCAGCAATAACCACAACCACAAATGTACTGGTACAGACAAGATAAAAGCAACAAGATCTTCTTGTCAGAGTAAACTTTTCCTTCCAATACTATTGGTCACTTATGCTAATTTTAAAAGTATTTCTGCAATAAGGACTTAAGACTTCAATATGGACTGAGAGGATCAATGTCAAGAAGACAAAGATTCTCACCACCGGACCAATTGGCAGCATCAGGATGGATGGTGAAGCAAGTGAGATTGTTCACAG
Source organism: Elephantulus edwardii (assembly GCF_000299155.1). Taxonomy (NCBI): domain Eukaryota; kingdom Metazoa; phylum Chordata; class Mammalia; order Macroscelidea; family Macroscelididae; genus Elephantulus; species Elephantulus edwardii. The sequence goes on from NW_006399972.1 coordinate 951,140, forward strand.
CTTTAACTTTGCTTGGCTCCA
>NW_006399972.1:951409-952983 GCF_000299155.1 Elephantulus edwardii
AAAAAAAAAAAAAACCAAAAAAACAAACAACAACAGATTCATCCTGGAGAGGGTTAAACCAGGCTACTCCTTGGAGGCGAGGATCCTGAGGCTTCATCTGACACACTTTAGTCATGTCGTAAGGAGAGACTGGTGCTTGGAGGGGACCATGCTTGGTGGGGAGGAGGGACAGCACAGGAGGGGAAGTCCCTCTATGAGGTGGATTGATTCAGTGACTGGGGTAATCGGGATCAGTGTATCTGACACAGTGTGATTGGCACAGAGCAGAGTTTAGGGCTGCTGTACATAGGGTCGCTATGAGTTGCAAGCAACTCATAACATAACAACACTACCTTTCCATTCAATATAACTGTGAAGAACCATTAAAGGTAGATGGAGCTTTCACAGTTGTTGTTTGATTGTTTGTTATACTGTCACTTGTTTTGATGTGCCAGGGAGGCGATTCCTTACAAGGCACTATAGGTCCTGGTAGAACTGCTCCATACAGTTTCCTCAAATGAGGGAGTTTAGTGACATGGTGTACATAAGTCGTTAGGCTGCTAACAGAGAGGTTGGCAGTTAAAGTCCATCAACAGTTCTAAGGAAAGAAGACAGACAACCACTTTCTGCAAGGACATACAACATGATTTAGAAACTTGGTAGAGACTAGCTGTGAGTCAGAATCAACTCAACAACAGTGGGTTTGAGGTGTTTTGATCTTTGTGAAATCAGATCACCAGGTCTTTTCTTCCTGGGATGTATAATAATATTAATGAACTAACAAAATAATATTCATTATTGTTCTTGTGTACCATCAAGTCAGAGCTGACCCATACTTGCCCCTCCAGATAGTTCTCAGAGGAAATTAATCACATGGGAGGAAACTGCCCATCATTCTCCTACAGAGCAGCTAGTGGGTCTGAAGCATGTGCCTTTGGGATTGCTGTGTACTTATTAATAACATTACTACTATCTTATTATTAATTAATTAAACATCTTTTTATTAAGTCTGATGTCTTTTTTCCATGCAGAAACCATTTTCCACATAACAGAGGAATTTTCTGAGGTCTACAGAACAAATTGCTTCAATATCTTCTGCAGCAGAAGGATTAGGTAAATGATCCAGCAGAAAAAACCTTTTGTATATGTCATAAATTTTCAAAAGATTCGTTCTTGTATTTTCCATTTCATATATCCAAGAGCCTGGGCTCTATGAGGAGAAGTATGGTGTCAGGATTGGTGGATCAACAATCTGCGTTAAGCAGATGACACAACCCTGCTTGCTGAAACTGAGGAGGACCTGAAACTCTCGCTGCAGTCTCCAATATGGATTGGGGCTCAATGTCAAGAAGACAAAAATTCTCACCACTGGACCAATTGCCAGTATCAGGATGGATGGTGAAGAGATAGAGATTGTTCACAGCTTTAGTTTGCTTGGCTCCATAGTCAACATTCTTGGCACCAGCAGCCAGGAAATTAAAAGACATATTGCAGTGGGAAAGTCTGCTGTAAGGGACCTCTCCAAAGTACTGAAGAGCAATGGCATCTCTCTGGAGACTAAGGTGTGTCTGATACAGGCCATGGTCTTTGCAATC
>NW_006399972.1:953488-954554 GCF_000299155.1 Elephantulus edwardii
GGTACACAGACACATATACACAAAATAATAAAAATAAATTTAAAAATAAAACAAAACAAATCCAAGCTATCAAGTCACTTCAGTATCATATCCAACCTTGAGAATAAATCTGGTTTGTAGGACTTCCACAACCTTTAGAGAAGTAAATTGCCACATCTTTTTACCTTATTCCCAAAGAGTGACTATTGGGTTTGAACCACCAACTTTTCAGTTAATAGCTGGGTGCTATGACTACTATGTCATTAAGTTCCATTGTGGAATTATCATACAAAGTTTATTAAAATTTCTAAACTAAAAATATAACCGACTGTGCCAGTGTAAACACCATGATAAACAGAGAAAGGACTGAAACCATTAATGATTTTGTCTCACTTGGATCCACAATCAACACTGTTGGTGCCAACAGCCAAGAAATAGGGACATGTATTGCACTGGGCAAGTCTTCTGTCAAGGCTCTCCCCAAATTTCTGAAGATCAATGATAGTAGTTTGAAGACTAAGGTGCACCTTATTCAGGCCATGAACTTTTCAATTACTTTCTATGCATCTGAGAGTTGAACGATGAATAAGGATGAAAGAATTGATGTCTTTGAGCTGTGATGTTGGAGAAGAATATCTCATGGACTGCCAAAAGAATGAATAGGCTTGTCTTGGAAAAAGTGCAGCTGGAGTTCTCCTTCAATGCAAAGATGACAAAGCTTCTTCTCTTACACTTTGGACAAGTTGCCAGGAAAGGCTAATCCTTGGAAAAGCCTATCATGCTTAGAATGATAGAGGGTCAGCAAAAGAGAGGAAGAACCCCTCACTGAGATGATTAACCTGGTGACAGAAGCAATGGGGTCAAGTGTATGAGAGATAGAGAAGATAGTACAGGATAGGATGGGATTCAAGTCTGTTATTTAGAAGGTTGCTATAAGTCATACCAAAATCTGATTGGTTACCTGTGTAATGGTGTTAGGTCATCAGCTCTTTTGGGTAAAATGCTTGTCTGTAAAATATTGCTCTACACCTGAGCATCCAAATTAAGACTAAAGAAGAAAGATTAGCCATCTGCTTCTGAAATAGCA
>NW_006399972.1:956234-956882 GCF_000299155.1 Elephantulus edwardii
TGAACAGAAGATTTCTAAGGGCAGCTTGGAAAGAAAAAGCAAAGTATTATAATTAAATGTGCAGAGTGCTGGAGTCAGAAAATCAGAAGGGGAAAACTCGCTTGGCATATCTTAGGCTTGAAGGATCTGAAGAAGTTCAAGACTTGAGTTGCAATACTTACGGATGGTGTGGACAAAGTGTTTATTGACCCAGGAAGTACAAAAAGAAGATGAAAAGGAATACATAAAGTCACTATACCAAAAAGAATTGTCCGATACAGAATAATTTCATGGAACAACAATGGTAATGAAGGAGAAAGCTCTAGCTGCTCTTAAGAAACTGGCAAAAAACAAGATTCCAGGAATTGATGGAATAGTAATTTATGTATTTCAACAAATGCTATCCTGGATGTACTCACCAGACTGTGCCAATAAATCTACTACTTGGACAACTGACTGGAAGAGATCCATAAAAAGGTTACCCAACAGGTGTGGAAATAATTGAACAATATCACTAATACAACATACAAGAAAGATCCTGCCAAAGATTATGCAAAATAACTGGAACAGTACATTGACAGAGAACTACCAGATGTGCAATCTGGATTTAGAAGAGGCAATGTCACTAGGGACATTATAGCCAAAGTCAGATATATCTTAGCTGAAAGC
>NW_006399972.1:961078-963131 GCF_000299155.1 Elephantulus edwardii
AGCCAGGAGATCAAAAGATGAAATGTATTGGGTAGACACTGTTAGGGATCTCTCCAGAGTACTGAAGAACAACAATTTTAGTCTAGAGTCTATGGTACACCTTATCCAAGCCATGGTCTTCACAATTACTTGCTATGCATTAGACAGCTGTACAATGACTAAGGATGACAGAAGAATTGATGCCTTTGAGTTGTGATGCTGGAGAAGAGTATATTTAATATTAAATGGTATTTTCAATGCCATGGACTGCCAAGAGAACAAACAAGTCTCTCCTGGAGAGGGTGAAATAAGCTGCTCCTTGGAGGCAAGGATTTTGAAGCTCCATCTTACCTACTTTGGCCATGATGACAGGAGGGACAAGTCCTCGGAGAAGGACATCATGCTTAGAAGGGTGGAGGGACAGTGCAGAGGAAGAAGACCCTTGATTAGATGGATAGACTCAGTAACTCTGGTAATGGTGGTAGGTGTGTCACAGACAATGAAATTGGCTCAAAAAAGGAAAATTTTCAGAGCTATTATACATAATTGTCAGTAGGTGTCCTAAGTGATTTGACAACACATAACAAAGATGAATTGTACACGCCTCAATGGCACCTAATAACAATATTGCCACTAATAAGAATTGTTATATGCTGTCAAGTTGCCTATGACCCATACCAATACTATGTACAGTTCTGAAGTCTGCCCTATCTTGAACTAGTCTCAATGACACCAACACTTTTACCCTATTGCCTCAGTTACTGTGTCAATCCACCTCATTCTGGGCCTTCCTCTTGTGCACAGTCCCTCTACCAATCCACGTATGGTATCTTTCTCCAAGGACTGGTCCCTTCTGGCCACTTGCCCAAAGAATGTGAGATAGAGCTTAAAAATCCTTACCTCCAAGGAGCAACTTGGTTTCACCCCCTCCAGGACCAACCTGTTTGTTCTGTTGGGAGTCCATGGTATGTTCAATACTCTTCTCCAGCACCGCTTCTCCAGAACCACAACTCAAAGGCATGGATTCTTCTTCTACCATACTTAGTCATTGTCCAGCTTTCTAGTGTGTAACAAGTAATTGTGAAGACTAAGACCTGGATAAGGCTAAATAACAATTTTAAAGAAATCTGACAGTCATCATCTTAGCGAAGTGATCAAAGTTAACATCAATAATAATGTAATGATCAATAGAATGATTAGATGTGAAAAGAATACTAACACTTCTGAAATATTAATGTCAATTATCACCAGAGATATCACGCAAACCCAAACTGAGGGTTAGTTTGTAAAACTACCAAATTGTGCCAGCAACATTCTGTGGCAGATGAGCAAAGCTGTCTGTCATAATTTGTGCTTGCTGTAGCAAAGAACTCTAATTTCTTTTTTCAGTGAGACAAACCGTTATATAGACTTAAACAGACCACCAAATACTTATATGCAAGTTCAAGCTAAAACTGAGGAAAATGAAACTAAATACACAGGAGCCAAAATATGACTTTAAGTCTATCCCACCTGAATTTCAGAACCATCTCAGGAGCAGGTTTGAGGCCTTGAACATTAATGAGCAAAGACTAGACGAGTTGTGGGAGGACATCAAGGTATCATCCAGGAAGAGTGCAAACTGTCATTGAAAAGACAGAAGAGGAAGAGAAGACCAAAATGGATGTCAGGAGAGACTCTGAAAATTGCACTGAAGCGCAGAGAAGCCAAAGCACAAAGAAGAATTCAAGATATTAAAGAGTTGAATAGAAGATTTCAAAAGGCAGCACAGATTACAAAGTAAAATATTACAATGAAATGCGCAAGGAGTTGGAGTCAGAAAATCAAAAGGTCTGAACTCTCTCAGCATTTCTTAAGCTCAAGGAACTGAAGAACAAATTCAAACCTCGAGTTGCTATAATCAAGGATGCTTTAGGTAGAATATTAAATGTTTCAGGAAGTATTAAAAGAAGATGGAAAGAATATAATGAATCACTGTATCAAAAGGAATTGGGAGACACAGAAGAATTTCATGAAACAACATAAGAGCAAGAGCCTATGGTTATGAAAGAAGAAGTTCAGGCTGCTTTGAAGG
>NW_006399972.1:964396-965941 GCF_000299155.1 Elephantulus edwardii
GTCCTCAGAGGACATCATGCTTGGGAGGGTGGAGGGACAGCGCAGGAGGAGAAGGCCCTCTATGAGGTGGATTGATTCAGTGACTAGCATAATCGGGATGGGAGTGTCAGAGACAGTGTAATTGGCATAGGACAGAGCTGTGTTTCGGGCTGTTGTACATAGGGTCCCTATGAGTCACAAGTGACTCGATGGCACATAACAACAACAACATGGTGGATAGTGTTTGGTGGAGCTACCAGATTAAAACAGGCTTGGAAGCAGGAATGGCATCCACTTCAGAAATAGCTTGCCTCTGGAAACTGTGAATTTAGAGAAACAATGGAAGTCATATAAGTGTTCAGATCTTTCGTTCATAGGGTCTCTAAGTTGTCTACGACTTGATGGCACTTAACAACAACAACAAAATTATGTCAATTATTTTTAAATAATGGAAAATTGTAAGGTAATATGATGTTGCTGTTATATGCCTTTGAGTTGCCTGCAACTCATAGTGGCCCTATGTACAACAGCTCTGAAGCCTGCCCTATCCTGAACGAATTTCATCATCTGACAGACTCAGTCTCACTTCTCTAGTCACTATGTCAATCTATCCTGGGTCTTCCCACCTGGGATGTCCCTCCACCCTTCCAAGCATGATATTCTTCTCCGACTGGCACCTCCTTGGAATATGCTCAAAGTTAGAGTTTCAAAATCCTTGCTTCCAGGGAGTAGCTTGGTTTCACCCTCTGTGGAACTGACCTCTTTATTCTCTTGGCAGTCCACTGTACATTCAACACTATTCTCCAGCACCACAATTCAAAGACATTGATTCTTCTTCTATCATCCTTAGACATTGTCCAGCTCTCAGATGTGTAGCAAATAACTGCAAAGATTTTGTTCTGTATCAGGCACACCTAAGTCTCAAGACTGACATCGTTTCTCTTCAGTATTCTAGAGAAGTCCCTGACTGCTGACTTTCCCAATGTAATTCATCTTTTAATTTGCTGGTTGCTTGTACTAAGTATTGATTGAGGAACCAAGCAAGCTGAAGTTGTTAACAATCTCAATGTCTTCTCCTTCTATCATGAAGCTGACAATTGGCCTAGGGGTGAGAATCTATTTTTTCTTGATGTTGAACTTCAGTGCATATTGAAGACTACAGTCCTTCTAAGGTAAATATGATATTTGCAAAAAATATACTGTTCCTTTTGGTGAGCATCTCCTTGAGACCTGCTTCAATTACTAAATTTACTCCTTCGTCCTGCTGTCCACTTTTATTTATCCCCTCAAATGATCAAAGCTTCAGAGTACCAATTTCTACATCTACTTTAAAACAAACAAGCAAAAAATAACCCTCACCATGTGCCCACCATTTGGAATATATTGAACTCAATAAACTTTTTACCATGATTGACTAATCCAATCACCAATGAAAAGAAGGTAAGGAAGTTTATGGAGTGAATGGTGATGATACTTAAAGGACCTGCTCGCTGTACAGTCTTACCGTCAGTTGAAGCAAAAATATGCCTCCTCATTTTTCCATTCAATTAAAAAAAAATCACTATT
>NW_006399972.1:966259-967450 GCF_000299155.1 Elephantulus edwardii
AGTTTTCAGAGACAACACAAAATCTATCATTCAGAGACTATAGTTACTTTGCAAAGGAATAGTCTTCACATAACTCCTTTTCAAAAAGAAATCAGGACTTCTTGTTAATAATGCCCACCCAACTCATACTGAACAGTCTTCTGTTGTAGTTGTTAAATGTTTGGTTGCTAACCAAGTTCCAAATAGTTGATTCAAACCTACAGCTGCAAGAGCTTGTTGTTGTTGCTAACAGTGATGAAGAGTTGGAAACAATTCATCATGACCATATGTGTAACAAAGCACAGCACTAGTCATGCACCATTCTCATAATAGTTGCTTTATTTGTGCTCATTATTGTGGCCACTGTGTCAATCCATATACTTGGTGATTTTCCTTTTTTTCCAACCAAATATGACGTACTTCACCAAGGACTTGTCCTTCCTGATAACATATGTAAACTATCTGAGAGCAAGTTATGCCATCCTAACTTTCAGGAAGGAGCATTATGGCTATACTTTCAAGAGAGGTTTATTCTTCTGGCAGTTCATGGTATATTAACTATTCTTCATCAAAAGCATAATGAAAATGTATCAATTCTTCTCCAGCCTTAGCTTTTGCATAGCATCTGAAGCAATTGAAAATAGTGAGACTTTAGTCAGAGACACAACCTAGTCCTTCAAATAATATCTTCACTTTGAACACTTTAAGGTCTTTTGCAACAGAACTTTCAATGCAAAGATTATTGCTTTAGAAACCCAACAGGGCAAGTCTACTCTGTCCTAAGAGACAGACCTTATATGTTGATGCAGACTCAAAAGCAACAGTATGGTGCTTTTTTACCACTGCCTTTATCTTCATCCTCCAGTCTCAAGAGGCCAATATGTCTTATTATCACTGCTAGGATAGCAACATACCAACTTCTGTGATGTTTTTCTAGTGACTGTGTGGATCATAACAAACTGTGGCTGACTCTGAGAAGAATGGGAATCCCAGAATACTTAATCATGCTAATGAGAAACCTATACTTGGGCCAAGAGGAAATTGTTGGAACAGAGCAGGGAAACACTGCATGGTTCAAAATTGGAAAGCGCATATGCCAGGGATGTGTCCTGTCTGCATACCTTTTCAATCTGAATGCAGAACAGATTATCCGGGAGGTTGGGCTCTATGAGGAGAAATGTGGGGTCAAGACTGGTAGAAGATCTATCAACA
>NW_006399972.1:968773-970450 GCF_000299155.1 Elephantulus edwardii
AAATGTATGTGTATGTTTATATACATGTACATGTATGCATGTAGATATATACATGCATGTGTACATTCATCAAATCCACCAGCAGCTCTGCAGGAGAAAGATGGACAATCAATCTCCTGTGTGATTTACTGACTCTGAAAGCTCACTTGACGGTTAGCCATGAGTTGGTTCTGACTTTACGGTACATAACAACATACATATATATATTACCATCAAGTAGGAACTGACTCATAGCCAACACTCCAGCAGATATCAGAGATAGTAAATTACACAGAAGGAGATTCCTTATCTGTCTCCTGCAGAAAGCTGAAGGATTGAAGATATATGGCTTTGGGATGGCAGAGCAGCTCCTTACCACTAAAGCTATCAGAACTCCTTAATATGTTGTTGTTCTTGTTGTTAGGTGTTTTCAAGTATAGCATGACTCATAGTGACCCTATGAAGAGCCAACATGTCCTATCCTGTGCCACCTTCATCATCTTTAACACACTATAGCTTATTGCTGAAGTCACTGTGTTAACCCATCTTCTTGGTGATATTCCTCTCCTTCAATGACTCTCCATCTTTCCGAACACAATATCCCTTTTCAAGGAATATATTTGCCTATCTACATGTTCAAAGTATGAAAGAGGAAACTTTGTCATCTTTGCTTCCAGGGAGTACTCTAACTGCATTTTTTCCAAGACATATCTGTTCTTTTGGCAATACATAAGAAATTCAGTACTTTTATCCAGCACCAAAACTCCAAGGCATTGATTCTTTTTCTGTTATCCTTGTTCATTGACCAGCTCTCTGTTGTGTAGCAAGTGATTGAGAAGCTCATGACCTGAATCAGGTATGCTTTACTCTTCAAATTGCTATCATTGTTCTTCACCATTTTGAAAAGGTCCCTGACAATGGACTTACCCAATGCAATACATCTCCTGATTTCCCAACTGCTGGTGTCAAGGATGTTGATTGTTGATCCAAGCAAGATGAAATAATTGATAGATTCAATCCTTTCTCCATCTCTTGTAGTGTTGACTACTTGTCCTGTGGTGAGGACCTTTGTTTTCTTGATGTTGAGATGTAATCTATACAGAAGGCTGTAGTACTTAATCTTCTTCAGCAAGCATTTCATATTCTCCTCACTTTCAATAAGCAAAATTTTGTCATCTGTATAACTCATGTTGTTGATGAGTATCCTTCAATCCTCATGCCACATTCTTCTTCAGAATGCAGTTTAATGAATTATTTGCTCAGAGAACAGATATATATGATACATACATAACCACATTTCTTTTGTATTCATAAAGGTTTTAGGTTGAGTATTTCCATGAACATGAGCTATAAAAGAACATATCCTCTCTACTTGTAATAACTACCCAGAAGTAAGTGGAAAGATACCTATATGGAAGAAGGTTTGAAACTACCATGCTGCAGTAATTCTGGATTTATCCCCTATTTTAATCTCTAAACTGTCTTCTTTTTTCATCTTATCTCTCAACTTGTTAATTTCCATTTTATGACCAGTAGCTTTATTCAGATTATATTGACATTAAGCTATCCGAATGCTGAGAAACCAATGGAAAAAATCATTTCAAGATCCAAAGCAAATTTAATCAGATATATTGAGATTGTTAAAAGACTGCAGCTGACACCAATGGCCCATAGAAAGCAGAGTGCTTCACTTGTCCC
>NW_006399972.1:974500-995476 GCF_000299155.1 Elephantulus edwardii
GTAGTTGGGTGTCCGTCCCACAATAAGCACCTGGCCTGGTTTTCACTGCTGATCTTGAGCTTCTCCACCGAGTCTTTCCACAAATGTAATCTATTTGATTCCTATGCATACCATCAGGTGATATCCATGTGTATAGTCTACGTTTATGTCTTTTATAAAAGGTATTTGCAATTAATAAATCATTGAATGTGCAGAACTCTATCTCTGCCTCATTACTCTCATCGAGCCCATGTTTTCCAGCTACTGATCCTTCTTCCCTGTTCCCAACTTTTGCCTCCCAGTCGCCCATTATTATCAATGCATCTTGAAGTGTATGTATGTAACATAATTTAACCTATCCTTGCCATTCCAAATGAAATTGGCTAGATTAAATAATTTCTTTTTTTCCCCAAAATTTTAGTTTAAGGCCACTGACATTGGAAAAATTAAGAAAGCTTTATATTTATATTATGGAGCTCTGGTGCCACAATGATTAAGTGATTGGCTGCTTTCTAAAAGTTCAGCAGTCTAAACTCACTGCCCCTGTGCAGGTTAGAGATGATAGTCTACTCCTAGAAATTCTCTATCCAGCTGATAGAGAATGTCAACTGTTTCCCATCAGGTCACTCTGAATCTGAGAAAGCGATCATCCGAAAACACTCTTATGTAATGTTTTTTCATAAATCTCAAATATTTTTCCTTTTCTCTTTTTTGTTTTAAACAAAAAAAGTAATCTTGAGAGGATCATTGTGTGCTATTACTTTATCCACTGCTTTTTGAAGGCTTGTTCCTACCTAGAAGTTTCTATTCACTTGTAGTCAGGATTTACTCTTCATAATAAATTTCCTACCTCATTAATTAATTCTCTTTTCTATTGTCTACTTAGTCAATTTACTACTGTTCAATTATCATTCAATGAGTACTTTTCCAAGCTCCAGCATTTTAAAAACCTGTTTCATACGGCACGTTTCCAAGTTGAAGCCAACCTTTTTACTAGTAAATATTTAAACATACAATTTGAACAAAGTGTTGTTTTATTACTCTGCCCATGAAGAATGCCAGGATTTTAATAATGCAACACTGAAACAGATTTTCTTAATATATAAATATATTGATAGAAAAGTGTTCCATAGACTGTTTGTTGCCTGTTTTCAAATACAACCTTTCTTCTTTGGTACCTGAGCTCCAAATGTTTTCTACACACAATGGGCCTGTTTGACTAATTTCTAGCCAACAAAAGAATTTTTATGTGAGACGTCAGGATTAGATGCATAAGTGGATCTGATTTCATGTGCAGAGGTCCCTTGGTTCTTACATCTTCATTCCTCCTACCAACTTTCAACATGAATGCTATGACTGACACCATAGCAGTCACCTAGGGCTATGATGTAACCTTTAATATGCAACCTATATGCTAGCCAACTGGGGCAACAGAGGCATAAAAGAATGAAAATACAAGTTTTCTGTAAACTTTCATTAAAACCCCAATCAAAAAATATTTTTTAAAAAGGGGGGGACTTTGCATTTCTGAATACAGTTTGGGTCTTATTTTCAGGTTCCTTTTATCTAAAAACTAAAATTTCCACTTTGTTTAAAGCTTTGCTGTTTTGTGGTTTTGTATTGACTGCAGCTGAACTTTAATGAACTAGGTATTTAACCAGTATTACTTAAGAACATTCTTGCAATAAGTCCCTCAGAACCCATAAATAAAATCCTGTATTAGCTTACATATTGTTTGCAGAGACTGCATGCTAACCCAGTAAGTTAACAGGAGGTTTTGTTTTACAATTCATTAAAAACCCAAGATCACACAACTAGAATGGGCTGGAACTAAGTTTGAAACACGGTCTGTCTAATTCTGCTCTTTTCATATGTTGGTGAAGGAGTTTGAGTAGTCCTATATATTTTTTAAGACTACAGAAAGCTCTACCCATATTTACCACCCTAAGTCACCACAACCCCACCCCTTGAACAAGGTAACTTCCATTCTATGTCAGAATTTCTGACTCATTATTCAATTCAATATATAGTTTCTGATTCAATTCTAATTCAACATCTAACTAAGTTCAATTACAAATTTATCTGTAGCTCTTCTTATCACTATATTTTGTTTCTGAAGCTTCGTCTGACATACTTTGGGCATGTTTCAAGGCGGACTTGGAGAGGGACATCATGTTTGGGAGAGTGGAGGGACAGCGCAGAAGAGGAAGACCCTCGATGAGATGGATCGATTCTGTGAGTGGAGTGGTGGGAATGAGTGTGTTTGAGACAGCGAGGTTGGCACAGGATAGAACGGCGTTTAGGGCTCTTGTACATAGGGTCCCTATGAGTCACAAGAGACTCGATGGCACATAACAACAACAAAGCTAATGAGACTATTGGCCTTTACTCTCCATGGACCCATAAGCTTTACTAAAATTTTCTCATATTACATTCAAACTGATTCACCATTTCCTCTGCTCATTCAATTGATCCTTGTCACCTCCAACTTGGTCTCTTACCACTAATCCATGCTCGTGTTCTGTTATCACTGCAAAATTCTTTTCAAAGCTCAATTTTGATCCCAGGTCCTGGAGTCTACAATAACTCCCTTTCATCTTGTGCCTTCATTACTGTCATCTCTGCTGATCTGCATGTTCCTCTATATTCAAACTTATTTCTCATATTTACCAAGTAAGATAAGTCTCAGCAAAGAATTAAGCCAATGGACATGGAAAATTTGGAGAGACTATGCAGGCAACAACTTGGGTATATGGTTTCTAAATGTATGGACTGAAAGTTGGCATTAGAATTGCATGAATTCAGCAACAGGAAGAAAAGAAATTCAGATTTCAGAAGCTAAAGTTACTCTAGAGAACTCTGGTGGGCTAGAGGTAAGAAGCTGTGCTGCAATCCCAAAGGCATGTGATTCGAATCTACCAGCTGCTCCACAGAAGAATGGGCAATCTCCTTATGTATTATTTATGGCCTATAAAACCTCCTGTAGAGTTAGCTCCAAATCAATTCTGACTCAATGATACACAATAAGGTTACTTAAAGGAGCCCTAAAACTCTGGTGGCTTATTCCATAGAATATTGCCCTGGTAACACTAGCTCCTCTGGCTGTTCATATCTACCAGCTACTCCAGGGAATAAAGATGGGCAATCTCTTCAGAAACCAAATCAGCTATGAATTGGTTCCACTTGACTTTAGTGCATTTCAGTTTATGAGGTGATGATGGTACCATTCCTCAAGGAGATGCATTGGCAGTTGCAATATATTTGCACTCACCAACTGTTAACAGTAGGCAGAAATCTTGAAGATAGACCAAAACAGGGCATACAAAACTATACAAAACTATAGTTTGTATGGCCTCTATCAGTTGTTGGTGACTGAAAGACACTTAACAACACAGTGATTATGTACTTGATTGCTAACCAAAAGTAAGAAAGGTAGGCCTGTCGATCTGCTTATGTGAAAATTACAACCCTGGGTTTTCTATAGGTGTAATTCTGTTTTACAGGGTCACTATGAGTTGGAATTGATGCTCTGTATTGGGTTAAAGCTATCTTAAAGGTTCAGGATACAGATGAAGAAGGAGCTTACATTCAGATTTTGACACAGGCAAGTGGAATGACACCGAGTATGCAGTTCCTCTGCTCTCACATTTGGAAGTAGTTCACTTGCCCTCCTACTTTCAGTGTCTCCGGTTCCATAAACCTTGAATTTGAAGTTATTTTATTCCATTTCTGTCATTTTAAAAGTGTATTTATTTTCATTTTTCTTCCTTAGTCATCTTTTCTTTGGGGCAAATGCTAAAATGTAACCCTGGATGAAGTATTGATTCTCTTTCCCTGGTAGATTTCCTCAGCATTCAGAGCTGATGAGACAATACAAGGATAAATTATCCCTCTTTCCAGCAAACGTTGTTTCTGAGACTTTCAGAGGTTAGAGGCAAAAAACCCCCTAACAATGTTGTGACTTTTTCCAAAAAATCTGGAATACTCTTTAGTGAATTATGAGCCATCGAGCAGAGGCATAGATCATCCAAAAGACTGAAATACAATTGATGAATACGTCATATTTGAAAGCTACAGTATTTCGATTATTTCTTGTTTCATACTATGCTCAATTGTAATTTTAATAGGCACAAGGGGTTTCTTTCCCTCTTAAATACTTTATACCTCATTATCACAACTTTTCCTCCCTGAAAGACCAACTAAAATGACAAGTTAAAACAAAAGCTGAGATTTTCCTTTTTTATTATTATTCATTTTAATAGACATTTACAGAGGTTTTGGACCAATGTAAGCTTTTGAGCCAATATCAAGAAAATAATTTGTAAAATGTGTTTACTAGTTATCAGGTTTTTTGTCAAGTTCAGATATTAGAAGCTATTTTCATGTAAAAGCTGTATTTAAGTAAAAGCTGTGTCTTATTTTAAATGTGAAGTGTAGATTTCCATATATATGACAAAGGCCTTGAGAGACAATTTTGAAGAGCTCCAGATTTAAAGGTGAAAATAAAAAAATGCTTTGAGGTACAATCAATACAAAACAGTATAGAGTTATCTTTCTTCTATAATATAACAAAGAGTTGTGGTTTTATACATTTTTGTACACTTACTTGTTATTATCTGCCTTTTTGATAAAACAAAAATAATATAAGGATCTAGACCCCATTTGTTTTAGCTGAACATTTAATCTCAATCTTAACCAAGAAACAATACCTGGAACACTGTGGACCCTTAATAAATATATATTGCATGAAAAAGAAATGTTTCTGGTTAGAGATAAGAACTCTGCCCATTTTTTTTACTTATACAGTATTTGTCCTTTTTTGCCTGAGTTATTTCACTCAGCAAGTTCAGACTCATCGATGTTGTGTAGTGTTTGAAGAGTTGATTGTTTTTCAATGCTGCAAATTACTCCATTATGTGAATGCATCATAGCTTCTTCATTTTCTCTGGGAACATGGCTCTTAGTTATTGTAAATACTGCTATAATGAACACTGGTGTGCATTCACTTGTTTATGTTGTTGTTGCTGTGTACTGCAGAGTAAGAACCAACTCATAACTGACCATCCAGCAAGTTTTCAGAGTCAGTTAATTTCACAGGAAGATTGTCTATCTTTCTCTGGCAGAGCCTCTGGTGGCCTCGAACCACATGCTTTTGGGATTGCAGTACAGCTTCTTGCCACTAAGTCACCAGAGCTCCCTTTCTGTTTACGTTGCAGCTTTGATTTCTCCAGGGTATATTCCCAGTAGTAGGATGGCTGGATCATATATTCCTATTTTTACCTTTTTTGAGGAAGCCTATACAGCTCTCCATCGTTGTCTTACCATTTTACATTCTTACCAGCACTGCATAAGTGTTTCAATGTCTCCGCATTCTTGCTAACACTTATTGTTTGCTCTCCTGTTGATGGTTGTGGGGTTGTGAGACAAGGAGAGCAGGAAAAGAATGGATAGATAATTCTTGGACTGGATTAGGTGAAGGGAAGGTCAATCTGAAATGAATTGAGGATCAGATATTACGCGTATTACAACCAACAATATCCTCTGGAACAGGGTATGCACTACAGATTAATTGGGGAAAGGGCAAATTTGATAATAAGAGAAGATGGGTGAAGGGAATAACAATATACAATAAGGGGTTCCTTAGACATTGTAATACATTAATTCCCTCAAATTCTAATTATCAGGGAGGTCTCATGGCTTCGTGGTAAGGAGTTGCACTGCCAACTCAAGGCATATGGTTTGAATCCAACAGTAATTTTGTGGGAGAAAGATAGGCAGTCTCCTTTCATGTGATAAACTACTTCTGAAAACCCATTGGAGGATCGGCTATGGGTCAGTTCTAACTTGATAGTACATTAAAGCAATGGTAGCTATTTCCTAGGAATGATTGATGATTTCTGGGAAAAAGAGAGAGAGAGAGAGAGAGAGAGAGAGAGAGAGAGAGAGAGAGAACCCCAAACAAGATAGATTAACACTGTGACTGTGAAAGGGGCTCAAGTGTGTCAGGAATGTCGAGGATGGCACAGAATAGGACAGAGTCAGATCTGTTGTTCCTAAAGTAGCTATGAGTCACACTCTACTCAAAAGCACCTAACAACAACATTATATATGTAATTCAAAAGCGATGTATGATAGGGTATTATGGTTATCACAAGAGTTCACAATTAAGGTTTACATAGTGGAGTGTACTTGGGGCAGTGGGAGGGGTGCGAAGGGATTGCATATCAAAGAAAGAATTTTTCTTTTGCTTTTCAAAGAGAGGAGCAAACTGGGGTGGGGCGGGGCAGGGAGAAAAGTGCAACAATGAATGAATGGAAATCTGAAATCTCTGTAAATATTCATTAAAATTATTAAAATAAAATCTAAAAAAAGCATAAAAAACTTATCAAATTCTAAACTTTAAATAAGTACAGTTTGTTGTATGTCAATTATAATATTTAGCAAAACCATGCAAATTTTGTTTTCTGTTAAGTTCATGAAGAATTTGAGAATAATATTTGACACAGGAACTATCAGAATATAGTTTGATAATTTGAAAAACGAAATAGTACTTCCCAATTATGTATTAACTTTAATTTCCTAACTGTGGTAGGAAGGAAAAAGAATAAATCTTGTCATTTAATTGATACCACTTTCTCTTTCATTAATTTAAAAGTTATGTTATTACTCTAAGAGCTCAATGCTAGGAATTATGATGAAGTGTGTGTATTATTTCCCTAGTATATAAATCTACTCTTTGAATAAATACCACAGTAAATGGTTTACTGAAATGATTGTATGTGAAACGATCTCTATTTTAAATATATTGGGAGAACTTATTTTTTTTAATCCCATCCATTTTCTTTTATATGATAAAAATTTGTTGGAAATTATAATATGTGAGACAGACATTATAACATTTTATTAAAATGTTGATATAGTGTTTGACAAAAAAAGATAATTCAGGAATGTGAAAAATCATTAATTTTATCATTAGGAATAAAACTAAGTAACTAAATTGTTCAATAACCACAGGTGTAGAGCTTCGAGTAGAAATATTTTTGTTATTTATATTCAGTCACTTAATTCTTCCAAGGGAGCTCTAGTGAAGTAATCCATAGGGAATCTGGTTGCTAACCCAAAGGTATCACTTCTCTGATGTTTTTAATCCACCACTAGCTCCTCTGGAGACAGACTGCACAACTCCTCCTGTGTGAATTATTGTTGTTGTTATGTACTGTTGAGCAGAACTGACCTATAAGTGACCCTCCAGCAGGTTTTCAAATGCAGTTAACCGCATTGGGTGGTGGTGGTGGGGAGATTGTCCATCCTTCTCCCGTGGAGCTGCTGGTGGCCTTGAACTGTGTGCCTTCTGGATTGCAGCACAGCTTCTTGCCACTAGGCAATCAGAGCTCTCTGTGAATTGCTGTTGTTGTTATGTGCTGTCAAGTGGCCTGCGACTCATAGCAACCTTATGTACAACAGCCCTAAATCCTGCTCTATCCTGGGCCAATCTCATTGTCTCTGACACACTTATCCCCATTACCCTAGTCACTGAATCCATCACATCCAGGGTCTTCTCTCCTGTGCCATCCCTCTACTCTCCCAAGCATGATGTCCCTCTCCAAGGACTGGTGTCTCCTTGCATCACGTCTAAAGTATGTCAAATGAAGCTTCAGAATCCTTGCCTCCAAAGAGCAGCCTGGCTTCACCTTCTCCAGGATGAACCTATTCATTCTCTTAGCAGTCCATGGTATATTGAATACTCTTCTCCAATACCACAGCTCAAGGTATCAAATTCTCCTTCTATCATCATTGTCCAGCTCTCTGATGAACAACAAGTGATTGCAAAGACCATAGCTTGTAGGACTATCATTGCTCTTCAGTACTTTGGAGAGATCTCTGACAGAAGACTTTCCCAACACAATACGTTTTTTATTGACAGAAGAGCATGCTGGGTTTAGAAGAGGTGGTACTAGGGATATTGTAGCTAATGTTAGATGGATCTCGGCCGAAGGCAAGGAGTACCAGAGGAATGTTTATGTGTTTCATTGACTATGCAATGGCGTTTGACTGTGTGGACCACAACAAACTGTGACTAACTGTGAGAAGAATGGGAATCCCAGAACATTTGATTGTGCTAATGTGAAACCTATACTTGGACCAGGAGGCAGTCATCAGAACAGAGCAAGGGAACACTGCTTGGTTCAAAATTGGGAAGGGTGTATGCCAGGGATGTGTCTTATCTTTCAATCTATATGCAGAACAGATTATCCGTGAGTCTGGGCTCTGTATGGAGAAATGTGGTATCAGGATTGGAGGAAGATTCATCAACAATCTGCATTATGCAAATGACACAGCCCTGCTTGCTGAAACTGAGGAGGACCTGAAACACTGCAGAAAGTCAAGGACTACATGCAACCTTAAATATGGATTTAAGCTCAACATCAAGAAAACAAAGATTCTCACCACTGGGCCAATTAGCAGCCTTGTGATGAATGAAGAGACTGAGATTGTAAACAGCTTTAGTTTGCTTGGCTCCACAATCAACAATCTTGGCACCAGCAGCCAAAAAATTAAAAGACTGCTTACATTGAGAAAGTTTGCTGTGAGAGACCTCTCCTCTATAAATTACAGCCTCCCAAATACCTATTGGTGAATCAGCTATGAGCCAGTTTCAACGTAAAGGCAATGAGTTTTTTAGGTTTTAACTGTAGAAAAGTCTAACTTTACTACTCATGAGATTTTTCTGATATGAAATACTTGAAAACAAATATGGCCTAAATTATTTAATATTGTTAATAATGACAAAGGAAGATACTACATTTATAATAATACATGTGCTTACAGATGGCATAACTTACTTCTTCAAATGGAGCGCCCTGGCCGTTTTGAGCCATTCAGATTATTTGCTAATCATGAACTTTTCAGTTGAACTTTACATTCAACAAAAAGCATTAATCTAGTGTTTTACAAACAGTACTGTTCTTGAATTGGGACAAATGGCAATAAACAAGATAAATTGTCATAAACAGATAAATTTTAAAAATTCACATAGTAACAAGTACTGTGTCTCCTTTACCTGTGAGGTGGGTGGAGATTTCCGAGGCCCTTTGTGCTGTCCCAGTTCTCTGCCTGTGCAGATTTCTTTCTGCCCCTGGGCCAATTGGCAGCTTCAGGATGGATGGTGAAGAGACTGAAATTGTTCACAGCTTTAGTTTGCTTGGCTCCACAGTCAACACTCTTGACATCAGCATCCAGGAAATTAAAAGATGTATCCCCATGGAAAAGTCAGCTGTTAGGGCCCTCTCCAAAGTACTGAAGAGCAATGGTGTCACTCTGGAGACTAAGGTGTGTCTGATACAGGCCATGGTTTTTGCGATCACTTGCTCTGTGTCAGAGTTGGACAATGACTAGGGAGGATAGAAGGAGAATTGATGCCTTTGAGCTGTGGTGTTGGAGAAGAATATTGAATATACCATGGACTGCTAAGAAAACAAACAGGTTCATCCTGGAGAGGGTTAAACCAGGCTGCTCCTTGGAGACAAGGATTCTGAAGCTTTATCTGAATACTTTGGACATGTTGCAAGGAGTGACCAGTTCTTGGAGAATGATGTCATGCTTGGGAGGGTGGAGGGAGAGCGTAAGAGAGGAAGACCCTCTGTGAGGCGGATTGATTCAGTGACCGGGGTAATGGGGGTACATGTGTCAGAGTCTGTGAGGTTGTCACAGGATAGAGTAGGGTTTAGGGCTGTCATACATAGGATTACTATGAGTCACAGGTGACTCAACAGCACATAAAAACAACAATACTGCAATAATACTTTAACTATACACTATCCATAGCATTAATATAACAAAAGTAATTTTCTAAAATACTAACAAATAATGTATCCAACCTTAATTTTTAAAATAAAATAATTATTTACCTAAAATTTCACGTAACTTCACTTTTATGAAAGAATCTAAAGAAAGCATTTCGGCCACCATTGTTTAGTGTGTGGATTTTATTGACAATACAAGCTGAGCTATATAAAGGATGGAAGGAGGCCTGGAGTATGCAGGTGGTAAAGAGTTAAGCTGCCAATTAAAGGCTCAAGTTCAAATGGACCAGCTGTTCCTAGGAAGAAAGATAAGCAATCTCCCTGCATGTGGTTTACTGCCCTGGAAACTCACTGGAGGTCAGCTATGAGTCAGTTTGAACTCATAACAACAAGTACAACAACAAGTACATAACAACAACAAAGCAGTTGTCACAACTTTTGCTTGCTGAAAGTGAAGATAATATAAAGCACTTACCGAAGAACCTTCTTCACATTTTAGCACCAAGAAAATAAAAATCCCCACAAATGGATAAGTAAGGAACACCATGACAAATAGAAAGAAGACTGAAGTTGCCGAGGATCTCATTTCACTTGGATCCACAATCAACATCCATGGAAGACAGTCACAAAACTAAATGCCCTATCAGCGTACGAAAATCTAAAAAACACATCTTCAAAGTGTTGAAAGAGAAAAAAATAAGGTTAAATTTTTAGGACTGACAAATACCTGATCCATGCAAGCCGTAGTATTTTCACTTGCCTCATATGAGCTCTGATGGTATAATCCATAGAAAGCTGCATTACTGACTCCGTGATGGCACATATCTCTGAGCAGTTCCATCTATCAACAGCTCTAAGGAAGAACTGAGCAATCTCCTCCCATATGACTTATAGACTCTAAAAACCCACTGGAGGGCCAGCTGGGGATCAATTGCAATTTGATGGCAATGAAGGGTTTTTTTTAGGTTTTATATGCATGCAAAAGTTGCACAGTAAATAAAGAAGATGAAACTTCATCCTATGTTCTTTAGATATGTTTTCAGGAACGAACAGTTCTCAGACTGGTAAAGGGTCAGCAAAAAAAGGAAAAGGCCCCCAGTAATATGGGCAGAAATGAGTTTAAACAAAGCACAGATTGTGATAATGGGGCAGGACCAGACAGTGTGTTGTTCTGTTGTATATACAGGGCTACCATGAGTTGGACATGATCCCATAGCACCTAATAATATGTTAGTGTTATGTAGTGATAAAAAGGAAAAAAAAAATACTAACAAGTCAAATAGCATTAACAGGATTTCAATTTCACTAACATCTCAAACTGAGAATATTTAAAAATATTTTGTCTTTACTTGTGTTACTTCTGATGTCATATCTAAATAAAGAATAGTCGTACGATCACAAAGATTTATTCTTCTTTTTTTCCCTAAGAGTGTTAACAGTTTTAGCTTTTAGATTTCTTTAATCCAATTTTTTAATCGTTTTTTGGATGAGGTATAAAGTAGAATTCAAAAGTTTTTGTTTTGTTTTGTTTTATATGTAGATAATGACTTTTCTCAGCACCATTTGTTGAAAAGATTATTGTTCTGCTGTTTTATTTTCTTGGCATAGAAAAGGTTATTGTTCTGCTGTTTTATTGTCTTGGCATAGAAACTTGATTTTTAACCCACTTAACCCTGGCAGTGATATTCTTTCCATCACAAAGACTCCATGTCTTTTTCCTTTGTAATTGAAACTTCTCCCTCTGGGAACCTGACAGTAACCTTTGATCTATTTGAACTCTAAACCTGAATCTCCATGACCAATCAAATTCTATTGACACCAACATCTTCCCGACAGCTGAAGAGACTGAGGTTGCTTACCCATACTCTTTCTCCAATTGCTCAGTAATGTAAGTAAGCCAGATTCAATGTGAAGGCAAAGACTTAGAGTTCCCTTCATTGCTATACAGAGTAGGTCCCAGGAATGTGATGAACACTGGTCGTGTAATGCTCATGATCTCAGAGCAATTTTGTTGATAGAGTTGAAGGAAAATTTTTGAGAGAATTTAATTGAAAATGTCCAAGGTTTTCAAACCAGTTCATTTTGAGTCAACTCGTGGCTGAGAATTTGCATTTCTACTCCAGATTTCATCAACCAGAGTCTACGTGTTAACAAATACATAGGTATTTTTATACATACGTAGATATTTGTTAAGAATCACAAAGGGGATCTTGTTTACATATTGCCTCTGATGTAATACATGTAGGTGGGAAAGTAAATTCTCAGCAGAGGGCCAGACAAGAATGGGATGTTTTGAAGCCCTCAAAATGCCATAAAGATGCTTGTTGCTCTTGTTGTTGTTGTTATGTACCATCAAGCCCAGAACTGACTCATAGTCGACCCTATAGCAGATTTGCAGTTGCAAGGGAGGAGATTGCCCATCTTTCTTCTGTGGAGCGGCTGGTAGCTTTAATCCCTGTGCCTTTGGCTTAGCAACACAATTCACCCCTAGGCGACCAGGGCTCCCCAAGCTGTTTAGGAGTGAGCATCGTGAGACTCATATTCTTTTCACTCACTAATAGCCATCAAGTTGATCCTCTTTGTGACCCTCCACTGGGTTACTATAAGAGAGGAAACGATTTTTCTCTTGAAGGTGGATTCAAATCCTAGTGGATTTGAACTGCTAACCTGGCCTTTCTGTTAGTTGAAATACTCTGTGGATTATGCCATCAGAGTTCCTTGCAGGGCTTTTTTTAGAGAAAATGAAAGAAGTATCTTTGACATTAAGGACTAAAACTCCTGGAAGCTTAGTAACTGTGCTTTCCATGTATTCTGGATGAGAAGCTTCATAGAAATCAAATTGGCCTCTATGCTTCCTCCATTCATATGTCCTCTGATATCATCACATTTGCCTTCAATGTGCATTAAATAATCACTGAGTGCCAAATAGTTCTTTCTAGAGCAGCTGCTTTACATTTCTGCAGATTTAACTCCTGCTTCAAGATCAACCCAGTTCTTTTATTCATCTCTCTTTTCACTCTCTGTAGTTGTTGCCTTCGTAGTTACTTATCATCGAGTCAGAACCGACCTATATCTCAACCTGCCGGGTCACTACAAGTCAGACTCAGCATCAGCCTTGGGTTACTTTGTTTGGTCTACTTTCACATGTGCATTAAATATCTTCATAATCTAGCATCTCATTTATACTATATATTCACTGTACGTTTTGTGATACACCTTGGCCTTTAGAAAGCTGTCCTGGAGTAACCCTGTCTTCCAAATCTATCTCCAGTGTAGTTACAAGACCTAAAAGTTTTTAAATGGTCTTACTGGTACCTGAATTGTACTGCAGATTCTGTGACAAGGCCATGTTGCTTAAGCTGGTATTCTCTGCCAGGGGCTGGCACAACACACTTCTTAGGACAATGGAAGATAAGAGGATCACACAGAGCTGTGAAATCAAGTCGATACAGGTTTGTACAATATTCAACTTCAATCCAGTTTCAGAACCAATGAAAGTGTATGGTTTCTGGCAGAAAAGAAGGAAAGCATTGTTTGTTGTGCTTGTTATTGTGCTTTTTGTTTTGTAAGAAATGGAATACTCTTTCATATAGTGACAGAAAAAATCTGGAAAAGGACGTACAACAAGTTATGAAATATTTTATGCAATTTTCTTCTCTGCATGGAAGGGTGTTGCAACATGAGGAATGACAGAAGTTGCCAACTTGGCTGATGGGTTGTGGATAGCACGTACACACACATCTACGAAATATTGCACTATCAAAAAAAAAATGTTGACCTCTGGAACTCTGTAAGTTAATTATTATCTGCAAATAAACCAAATTGAACCTCCCTTGAGTGTTAATAAGGAGTTTAAAAGGTGGATTGTTAAGTAAATAAAACACTGTCCCACTGCTGTATATAGATTTTAGATAAAAACTGCTGCTAAAAGCACTTTTGAAAGACAAATATGAAGTGGGAGGCATAGTACTCCCTGACCTCAAAACCTACTACACAGCAGTAACAACCAAAACAGCATGGTACTGGTACAATGACAGGCACATAGACAAATGGAACAGATTTGAGAACCCTAAATGGACTTCTCTGTCTATGGTCAACTGATAATCGATAAGGAAACAAAACTTATCAAATGGGGAAATGACAACCTCTTCAGCAAATGGTACTGGCAAGACTGAACTGGTACCTGCAGAAACCTGAAACAGGATCCACATCTCACAACATACCCAAAATCAACTCAAGGTATATCAGAGAACTGGAAGTAAAGCCCCAAGCCATAAAGTTTATAAGAGAAAAACTGGAACCAAGCTTAACAGGCCTAGTCTATGGTATAAAAAGGCTGACAAATACAGCCAGAAATGGACAGTCTGAAGAAGATAATACTGGTGAATGGGACTTTCTAAAGATTAAAGGTCATGCACATCAAAAACATTTTTCAATAGGGTGAAAAGAAAATCTATTGAATGGGAAAAACATTTGGCAATACCATCTCAGACACGAGTCTCATAACAGAAGTTTACAGAATGCTCTTGGGTCCCCAAATGAAAAAGACTGATAACCCAATTATGAAATGGGCAAAAGACATGGAAAGACTTTTCACACTAGATGACATTTGGATGCCCAAGAGACACATGAAGAAATGCTCAAAATAATTGGCAATAGGAGAGATGCAAATGAAAACCACAGTGAAATACTATCTCACCTCAGTAGCTGTGGCAAAGTTTAGCTGGGCAGCAAGCAATAAATGTGGGAGACGATGTGAAGAGGTGAGAACTCTTATGCCCTATTGGTTGGATTATAAAATGGTACAACCACTTTAGAAGACAGTTTGCATTTATTGCACTATGAGGAACATACGCCAAGGAAATTAGAACTGAGACACAAAGGGAGATTTGTGCACCAATGTTCATGGCAACATTATTCACCATCGCAAGAACATGGACACAGTCCAAATATCCAACCACTGAATGGATTCTGAAACTGTGTACATTCACGCAATGGAGTACTGTGCAGCACTCAGGAACAACAATTTCACTTGATCTTAGCCAAAAGGCCGAGAAGTGATAGGAACAACAATTTCAAAAAATACTACATAACTTGGGATAGACTGGTGAGCATTATGCTGAGTGAACTCAATCTCATAAGAACAAACACTACATAAAACAATTATGGTAAAATAGAAGCATAAGTCCTAAAACATATGGACACTCAAGGGGAGAAAAGGCATGAGAAAGGGGTAAAATGGATAGAGGCAAAATCACAGGGCTGCACAATTTGGTGAGTAAAGGGAGGCAATAAAGGAAATGGGAAAGATTCGGTAAGGACCCAAAAAGACAAGGTAATGATGAGCATGGTCCAATGATGATTCATTTTCTAAAACGTAATACACAGAATGATCATATAAAACACAGTGTGAATGAAGAATAGTGTGAAACACAATGTATACGAACTTTGTAAGCAACCCCAATATAAAATAAAATACTTTTTTAAAATTCAGACTGGTTCTGGCCTTACATAAAAATCTATCTAAAATGTTAATTGTAAAAAAAGTTATTGTGTTTTGTCTAGTTTCTACTCACTAACTTTTAAAGCAGATTGATTCATTTACTGTAAGGTTCTTTTTGTGTCCACTAAGCTTTGTTCACCAAGTTAGAGGAAACCTGCTTTACATAGTAAGGTCCTGGGATTTAGGATGCCTGGTGACGCAGTCCACAGGGAGTTTCCTTGCTAACTCAAAGGCTGCGCCTCTCTGTTGGTTCGAATCCGCCAGTGGTTCTCGGGGGTGGGAGGGGAGATGGGCAATCTTCTCCTGTGCACTTACAGCTTCTGAAAACCACTAGTGGGTCAACAACAGGAATAAGTTGAGTAATGACAGCCCTAATATGGCTGTTTAACATTCATTTATAGTTTTAGAAGACCACACTTTCATATCGCACCCGCCGATGAAAGAGACAAATTTCTTTTGGGGCTCTGCTCTATCCTTTGATGTTCCATAACATTGGCAATATATTTCCTTTGTTTTAACCCCAGTATCTGAATCAGACTCAGGAAGAGTTGGCTGGTCATAAATCTGCATTGATAGCTGAGTAGATAGTCATGTGAGAAGCAGGACACTTATTAGGAAATGCTACCTACCTGGGTGGAGGAAATGTAGCAAACTGAGATAAGCTGCTATTGTTGTTTTTAGGTGCTATGGAGTTGAGTACCACTCATAATGACCCTATAAACAACAGATCTGAACCCTGTCCTTTCCTGTGCCATCATCTCTGACATACTTCAGCTTATTGCTGCAGTTACGATGTCAATTCAACTGGTTAAAGGTCTTCTCTTTCTCTCCCCCTTTTCCAATAATTATGTCCTTTTCCAAGAAATAGCCTCTTGCAGCAATATGCTCAAAGTATGTGAGACAAAGCTTTGTCATCTTTGCCTCCAAGCAGGACTCTGGCGGTATTTCTTCAAGATATATCCGTTTGTTCTTTTGACAGTTCATGAGATAATCAATATTCTTCTCCGATACTACAACTCTAAGAAATCAATTCTTCTGTCATCCTTATTCATTGTCCAACTCTTAGATACATAGCAAGTGATTGAAAAGACCGTGGCCCGAGTCAGGCACACCTTAGTCTTCAAACTGACAGATACCATTGTTCCTCAGTTACTTGGAGGAACAAATTTGCAGGCTTTCACAATATAATACATCTCTTGATCTTCTGGTTGCTGGTACCAAAGGTACTGATTGTGGATCCAAGTAAGATGAAATCGTTAACAATTTCCATTTCCGTTTTTAAGATACCAACATCAGGGGCCCGCGGCAGGCGCCGCCTGTCCACCTGCTGGTACCCCGGAGCTCGGCGCGCGGTGGGCGGCTCGGGGCGGGGGCTCCCTGTGCGGTGCACGCCCATCCGGACGGGGCTTGGGTCAGGATTCGCCCGGGGACCGGGTCAGTTAGGTTACCCATTATAAACACACCCAACACAAGCCAAGTTTATTCTTACTTTGAATGCCGAGAAAAAAAGACAGAAAACTCCAAAGGAAGGAAGGTGAAATACGAGGAAACAGTATTTTATGGGTTGCAGTACATTCTGAATAAGTACTTAAAAGGTAAAGTAGTGACCAAAGAGAAAATCCAGGAAGCCAAAGAAGTCTACAAAGAGCATTTCCAAGATGATGTTTTCAATGAGAAAGGATGGAATTACATTCTTGAGAGATATGATGGGCATCTTCCAATAGAAATAAAAGCTGTTCCAGAGGGCTCTGTCGTTCCCAGAGGAAACGTTCTCTTCACAGTGGAAAACACAGACCCAGAATGTTACTGGCTTACGAATTGGATTGAGACTATTCTTGTTCAGTCTTGGTATCCAATCACAGTGGCAACAAATTCAAGAGAGCAGAAGAAAATACTGGCCAAATATTTATTAGAAACTTCTGGTAACTTAGATGGTCTGGAATATAAATTGCATGATTTTGGGTACAGAGGAGTCTCTTCCCAAGAGACTGCTGGCATAGGGGCCTCTGCTCATTTGGTTAACTTCAAAGAAACAGATACAGTAGCAGGGATTGCTTTAATTAAGAAATACTATGGAACAAAAGATCCTGTTCCAGGTTATTCTGTTCCAGCTGCAGAACACAGCACCATAACAGCCTGGGGGAAAGACCATGAAAAAGATGCTTTTGAACACATAGTCACACAGTTTTCATCAGTGCCTGTATCTGTGTATCTGTGGTCAGCGATAGCTATGACATTTATAATACGTGTGAGAAAATATGGGGTGAAGATCTAAGACATTTAATAGTATCAAGAAGTACAGAGGCACCATTAATAATCAGACCTGATTCTGGAAATCCTCTTGACACTGTTTTAAAGGTTTTGGATATTTTAGGCAAGAAGTTCCCCGTTACAGAGAACTCAAAAGGCTACAAATTGCTGACACCTTACCTTAGAGTTATTCAATGAGATGGAGTAGATATTAATACCTTACAAGAGATTGTTGAAGGCATGAAGCAAAAAAAGTGGAGTATTGAAAATGTGTCCTTTGGTTCTGGTGGAGCTTTGCTACAGAAGTTAACAAGAGATCTCTTAAATTGTTCCTTCAAATGGAGTTATGTTGTAACCAATGGCCTTGGGATTAATGTCTTCAAGGATCCAGTTGCTGATCCCAACAAAAGATCAAAAAAAGGTCGATTATTTTTACATAGGACACCAGCAGGGAATTTTGTAACACTTGAAGAAGGAAAAGGAGATCTTGAAGAATATGGTCATGATCTTCTTCACACTGTCTTCAAGAATGGAAAAGTGACAAAAAGCTATTCATTTGATGAAGTAAGAAAAAATGCCAACCTGAATATTGAACTGGAAGCAACACCTTACTAGGATTTGTTTATGACTGTATGAGTGTGTACATGTGTATATGGGCATGTGTGCACATATACACTTGTGTGAAGGTGCAGGAGAGTGAGAATGTGTGTATGTGCACATGCGTGCACATGTGTGTGTGTATGTGTATGTATATGTAATACATAATGTTTATTGTATAGATGTGTGAGGTTTCTTTGTGTTTTATGATACATTACAGCCAAATTATTTGTTGGTTTGTGGACATACTGCCCTTTCATCTTTTCATTTTTTCCAGTGCATAGGCGATCTCAAATTAGGAAACACACCTAACTATGTAAAAGATTAATGTTAAAGTAAGCTTTTTAGGGCCCTTTGCCAATAGATAGTAATTCAATCTGGTTTTGATCTTTTCACAAATAACAGAGCTGAGAAATTTTTATATATAACTGAAGATCACATAAAACAGATTTGCATAAAATTATCATGATTGCTTTATGTTTGTATTTAACTTGTATTTTTGTACAAACAAGATTGTGTAAGATATATTTAAAGTTTCAGTGATTTAACACTTTCCAACTTTTCATGATTTTTATGAGCACAGACTTTCAAGAAAATACTTGAAAATAAATTACATTGCCTTTTGACCATTAATCAGCAAATAAAACATGGCATTAAAAAAAAAAAGATACCAACATTGTCTCAAAGTTGCTATTAGCAGATCTTATATTTTTTGGGTGAGGCTTGAGAATAATCTCTTCTTTCTGGAGACAAACTTCTCCAGTTTGCACTCTTAAGAACTAACATACAGAGCATGCAAAAGTCACCAGGTGAAACCCATTGGGCCTTGGGACGTTCCTTGAAATTTCATTCTTTCTTGCGATTTCACAAGAAAACCCGAGTTTGCATACTAATTTGAAGTTGAAATAACAATAAGTACAATATTTCTTTGTTTCTTTGTGATAACTGGTTAGCATATGAGAAAGGAAAGGAAGGGAAGGAATGGAGGGAAGGAAGGAAGGAAGGAAGGAAGGAAGGAAGGAAGGAAGGAAGGTAGGTTGGAAGGAAGGAAGGAAGGAAATGAACTTACAGTGTTCCTTAGTATACAAGCCAAATTAAATTTTACTAAATTTCAGGATTTTGTGCGTTATTTCCTCTTTGCAGGTAAAACCTATCTTTCTGTAACCCGAAACTGAAACCATCCCAATCAACAATGATCCTTTTAAACCACCTAGTCCAAGTGATCCATTTCTTTGTCAGGCTGCTGGGCACAATCAGGGACTCTTTGCAGACCCGCCCCAGGAGCTCCAAAATCCTCATGGCTGCTGCTAAGAGCTCAGAGGATGCTGTCTTTTGGCAGTAGGAGAGACAAGGGAGTAAATGCAAGTCAGACCAGGAGGGTCCTAGCAATGAAGTTAGAATTTCACTAGGTCTCTTTACACTGAGCTTACTGGACATCAAGCCTTTGGGTCCCTGTCTCCTTCTGTCTTTCCCTAACTGTTACACTTTTCCAAACAGACAGTCTCTTTGCTACTAAAAGCTGTAAAGTAGTGGGAGAGAATGGATACACCAATGTGCAACAGTCAGAGAGCTCCTCTCCTCTGGACAAAAACTAAAGTCAAGTGTCAGCATGAGGGTGCTGCATAAGCCTTCAGGGTACTACATCCAACTAAAAATCAATTTACTTTCTTCTCAAGTGCACATGACACATTCTCCAGAATTGATCATATAGTCTGATACAAAGCAAGCCTCAACAAATTCAAAACCATTAAAATAACAAAGTATCTTTTCAGACCACAATGCCATAAAACTAGAAATTACTCACAAGAGGATAAAGCTTTCAAAACTACCCACATGAAAGCTAAATAATACCCTGCTAGAGCACAGTTGAATTATAGAAGAAAAAAAAAATAATGTTCCATAAAACAAATGAAAAAGGACATATCAAAACCTCTGGAATATAGATAAGGCCGATCTCAGGAGGCAGTTCATAGCAACACAAAAAATAAGAAAGAAGTAAAATTGATGACTTAACACTCACATCAAGTAGAAAAAGAGCAACAATCTAACCCAACAGCTTCTAGATGAAAGGAAGATCTAAGGACAAAAGCTGAAATCAGTGAGTTAGAAAACAAAACCAGTTAAAGCCATCAAGAGCAGGAGCTAACTATTTGAAAGAGTCAATAAGATAGACAAACTACTGGCAAACTTAACAAAAGAAAAAAAGGGAAGACACAAAGAACTCAGATAAGAAATGAAAGAGGTGACACCACAACAGAATGAGATGAAACTAAATCGATACTATCAGAATATTATGAAAAGCTATACTCTGAAAATTTGAAAACATAAAGGAAAGGGACAAGTTCCTAGAAACTCACATTCTATCCAGATTGACATGGACAGATGTAGAACACTTTAACAGACCCATGGCAAAAGAGGAAATTGAACATGTCATAAAAAGACTTCCCCTACTAAAGACTTACTGGCCCAGATGGCTTCATGGCTGAATTCTACCAAACATTCAGAAAAGAAAAAGCACCAGATCTAGTCAAATTATTTCAAAGAATACAAAAAGAAGGAACACTCCTAGAGTCATTCTATAATGAAAGCTGTTGTTATTGTTGATTGCCTTTGAGTTGAGCATGACTCACAGCGCACCTATGAACAAAAGGCCTGAAACGTTTCTAGAACTATTGACTTTTATCAAAGTTCAAGGAGTTTCCAGAGGCATGTTGTTTAGGAAGTGGAAGCCACCAAAACAAGGCAAGGCAGAACCAAGAGAGAAAACTATAGATCAATATATCTTATGAATATGGAAGCAAAAGTCCTTAACAAAATCCTGGCCCATAGAATTAAAAAGTATAT
>NW_006399972.1:995576-1015153 GCF_000299155.1 Elephantulus edwardii
TATATATATATATATAAAATTCATCATGACCAATTGGAATTCATAACAAGTATGAAAGAATGGTTCAATATAAGAAAAACAATCAATGAAATTCATCATATTAACAAAGCAAAGAAAATAAACATATATCCTCTCAGTTGATGCAGAAAAGGCACTTGAAACAATCCAACACCCACATTCAGATTAAAACACTCAGCAAAATAGGAATAGAAGGGAATTTCCTCAACAGAGTGAAAAAAATATACATAAAACAAACAAACAAAAAACCCAACATCATTTTCAATGGAGAAAGAATACTCCCTGAGAACAGGTACCAGACAAGAATGCTCCTATTCAATTTTGTATTGGAAGTACTTGCTAAGGCAATATAACAAGAGAAGGAAATAAGAGGCATCCAGCTTAGCAAAGAGGTGGTAAAACATGCTATGAGCAGACAATGCAATAGTATATACAGAAAACCTCAAAGACTCAGAAAAAAAACAAAACAAAACAACACCAACCAAACTATTAGAACTAGTAGATTTATCCAGTACAGTGGCAAAATATAGGATCAATATATAAAATCAATAGGATTCTTCTACAGTAACAAAGAAAAGACAAAGAAGAAAATTGAGGAAGCAATAATATTTTCAATGCTGTTGTTGTTGGTAGGTGCCATCGAGTCGAGTATGACACATAGTGACCCTATGAACAAAGGATCTCAACCTAGTCCTGTCCTGCCCCATCCTCACTCACTTCCTGACACACTGCAACAGTCCTTCCTTGCCCACTGCAACTGTCACTTTGTCAATCCACCTGGGTGAGGGTCTTCCTCTCCTTCACCGACCCTCCACCCTTCCCAACATCAGGTCCCTCCCTAAAAAATAGCATCTCCTATCAGAATGTCCAAAGTATGTGAGGCAAAGCCTCATCATTCTCAACTCCAAAGAGCATTCTCGATGCACTCTCTCCAAGACATATCTATTAGTTTCTTGGTCGTTCATGGTATGTTCAGTGCTCTTCTCAAACATCAGAGCTCAAAGCCATCAGTTCTTTTTCTGTCATCCTCACGCACTGTCCAGGTCTCAGATGCATAGCTGGTAACTGGAAAAACTATGGCCTGAATCAGATTCACCTTAGTCCTCAAACTGATATCACTACTTCTCAATAATTTGGAAAGGTCCCTAACTGCATATTTTCCCAGTGCAATACATCTCTTTATTTCCTGACTGCTCATACCAAGGGTGCTAATTTTGGATTCAAGCAAGATTAATCTGTTGGTAGTTTCACTCTCCTCTCCATCCATCATGACACTGCCTATTGGCCCAGTGGTAAGAATCTTTGTTTTCTTGATATTGAGACACAAACCATTCTGAAGGTGGCATTCTTTGATCTTCTACAACAATTGCTTTAAATCCTCCTCACTTTCAGCAAGTAAAGTTATGTCATCTGCATAACGCAGGTTATTGATGACTCTCCTCCAATCCTGATGCCACATTCCTCTTCATGGAGTCCAGCTTCTTGGATAATTTGCTCAGCATATAGATTGAACAGGTTTGGAGTCAGAATACATCCCTAACACACTTTCTTCCCAATTCAAAACCATGCAGTACTGCCCTGCTCCATTCGCACAATAGCATCCTGTTCCAGGTATAGGCTATTCATGAGCACAATGCAGTGCTCTGGGATTCCCATTCTTCTCAAGGTCAGCCACAACTTGTCATGATCCACACAGCCAAATGCCTTTGCATAGTCAATAAAGCAAAAATAGACATTCTTCTGGTATTCCTTACTTTCAGCCAGGATCCATCTGATATCAGCAATGGCATCTCTGGTGCCGTGGTTCTTCTAAATCCAGCGTGAACTGGCAATTCCCTATCTATGTACGGATCAGCTGTTTTTGAATGACTCTCAGGAGTATTTTGCTAGCATGTGGCATCAATAATGTTGTTTGATAATTTCCACATTCAGTTGGATCTCTCCTTTTGGGAATAGGAACAAATATGATAGAAGAAAAAAAATCATTACAAAAACAGAGTAGAAAGATAAAACCAAAATGGATGTCAGAAGAGACTCTAAAGATTGCACTGGAACATTTAGAAGCCAAATCTAAAGGAAAACCTATCGAAGTGAAAGAGCTGAACAGACGATTTCAAAGGGCAGCTTGTGAGGACAAAGCAAAATATTATAATGGAATGTGAATAGAGCTTGAATTGGAGAATAAAAAAGGAAGAACTCACTCTGAATTTCTCAGACTGAGAGATGAGAATTAAAACAAATTTAGGCTTCATGTTTCAATGTTGATAGATGCTATGGGCAATGTATTCAATGACCTAGAAAGCATCAAAAGAAGATGGAGGGAATATATAGAGTCACTGTACCAGAAAGGTTTGATTGACACTGAAAAATTTCAGGAAGTACCATATGAACATGAGTTAGTGGTAATGAAAAAGAAAGTGAAAGCTACATTGAAGGCATTGGCAAAAAAAAAAAAAAAAAAGAAATAAGGTCCCAGGAAACGATGAGATACCAATTGACTTGTTTCAATTAATAGATGCAACCTTGGATGCACTCACCAGCCAGTTGTTATTGTTATGTACCATCAAGTCACCTGCAACTCATAGCAACCCTATGTTTAACAGCCCTAACCCCTGCTCTCTCCCTCACCAATCTTATTGTCTCTGACACACCTATCCCCATTACCCCAGTCACTGAATCAATCCATCTTATAGAGGGTCTTCCTCTCCTCCATTGTCCCTCCACCCTCCCAAGAATGACATCCCTCTCCAAGGACTGGTCCCACCTTGCAACATGCCCAAATTATGTCAGAAGAAGCTTCAGAATCATTGCCTCCAAGGAGTAGCCTGGTTTCACTCTCTCAAAGACAAACTTGTTTTTTCTCCTAGCAGTCTTTGTTATAGTCAATACTGTTCTCCAGCACCATAGCTCAAAGGTATCAACTCTCCTTCTATTATATCTAGTCATTGTCCAACTCTATGATGCATACTAAGTAATTACAAAGACATGGCCTGTAGCAGGCGCAACTTAGTCTCCAGACTGCCATAATTGCTCTTCAGTACTTTAGAGAAGTCTCTGACAGCAGACTTTCCCAATGCAATTCATCTTTCATGGCTGTTAGTACCAAGAGTGTTGATTGTAGAACCAAGTAAACTGAATCTGTCAACAATCTCAATCTCTTCATCATCTATCATGATACTGCCAATCAGCCCAGTAGTGAGAATCTTTGTTTCCTTGATGTTGAGCTTCAATCCATTTTGAAGGTTGCAGTCCTTGACCCTCTGCAGCAAGCTTTTCAGGTCCTCCTCAGTTTCAGCAAGCAGGTTTGTGTCATCTGCATAACGCAGATTGTTGGTAAGTCTACCTCTATTCCTGATACTGCACTTCTCATAGAGCCCAGCCTCCCAGATAATCTGTTCTGCCTATAGATTAAAAATATATGGAGATAGGACACATCCTTGACACACACCTGGCCTATGCCAGGAAATTTGGAGGATGGCTCTTTGGCCAATGGATTGGAAGAGGTCTATAATTGTTTCTATTCCCAAGAAGTGTAATCCAATATTTACAATAGTCAGCGACAAATTAATATACTTTGGAATAAATCTAATTAGAGACTAACAGACCTTTATAAAGAAAACTATGAAGCACCACTGTAAGGAATATTAAGGAAACTAACTAAATGGAAAAATGGTTCCTTATTCATGCATAGGAAGACTCAATATAGTGAAAATGCCAATACTATCAAAAACAATCTACCTTTTTAACACAATCCCATATAGACACCTAATTATTTTTTCAAAGAAATGGAAAAGACATTAGGCAAGTTTATTTGGAAAGTCTTTGGAGAAGGATATCATATTTGGAAAAGTGGAGGGCCAGTGCAGGAGAGAAAGATCCCGAATGAGATTGACCCAGTAACAGGGGTAATGAGAGTACGTGTGCCAGAAACATTGAGATTGGCTCAGGATAGAGCAGAACTATTGTTCAGAGTTATTGTACTATAGGGTTGCTATAAATGGTAGTCAACTTGAGGGCATATAACAATAATTACAATAAACTATGGTCAACTTGTGTTCAACAAGAAAACAAAGCCTAGCAAATGGGTAAAAAGATAACCTCTTCAACACTTGGTGTTGGCAAAACTAGATTTCTACCGACAGAAAGGTGAAAGGATCTATATATAACACCATACACAAAAATCAACTCAAAGTGGATCAGCGATCTAGAGGTAGAGCCCCAAACCACAACTATGAGACAAAATGGGACGAAACTTAGAAGACTAGTCAATGGCCCAAGTTTTGTTGTTTGTTGTGTGTCATTGAGTCAAAACCAACCCATAGCTGACCCTCCAGTGTGTTTTCAGAGGCAGTAAATGGCATTTGTGTCTCACCAAGCAGCTGGTGGGTTTAAACCAGTGGCCTTCAGGATAGCAGCACAGATTCTTACCACTAGACCACCAGAGCACCTTATGATACTAATAGGCTAATAAATATGGCCAGAAATACACAACCAGAAGATAACATTGATGAATAGGACTTTCTTAAGATTAAATCCCTGTGTGCTCCAGAACCTTTTTCCAATAGAGTAAAAAGAAAACCAACTGACTGGAGGGGGAAAAAAAAAAAAAAGCATTTAGCAATGACATGTCAGAACACTGTAGGGCCGCCAAAAGAGAAAGGCTGATAACCCAATCACAAAATGCACAAAAGATATGGAAAGACTTTTCACAGAGGAGGACATTTTGTTGGCTAACAGATATATGAAGAAATGCTCATAATCACGGGCAATAAGGAAGATGAAAACAAAAGTCACAATAAGGTATCATTTCAGCCCATTAGCAATGGCAAAGTTTAACAGGGCAGTAAACAATAAATGTTGGAAAGGATGTGGAGAGATTGGAACTTTCATACACTATCAGTGGGATTGTGAAATGGTGCAATTACTCTGGAAGGCAGTTTAGCTTTCATCTAAAAGCTGAACACAGAAATTCCATTTACTCCAAGGAAATTAGAATTGAGACACAAATGGAGATTATTCACAGCAACATGGAAACAGCCCAAATGTCATCAACAAACGACTGGATTGTGAAACTATGGTACATTCACTTGCTGGACATGCTGGAATACTATGCAGTATTCAGGAGCAATGATTGAGAAAAATACTATATGCTATGGGAGAGGCTACAGAGCATTACGCTAAGTGAATGAAGTCACGCGCACAAGGACAAATACTGCAGAAGACCATTATTGTAAAACAGGCGGATAACTAGTAAGATGTGTATGGATGTCCAAAGAGGGAAGGGAAGGCAGTAAAGGTTGTGGGCTGGGATGAGGGAAATCATAGCGACGCAGAGTTGGTGGACAGAGGGAGAAGGTGAAGGCATGATCCAGTAGGAAGGTGAAAAGAGGGGTAATAAGGGGCATAAATCAATGGTCATTAATTTTATAAGACACAAAGTATGGGAATTATAGTAAGAAATAAAATGTGAATTCTAAAAGTCTACCAAAAATAAAATGATAAAAAAATTAGAGACAAGTATGCCCTTAAGGAAGGAACACGGGGGAGACGGCTAGCACCCCTCTCCAAGAGATGGTCACGGCCCGGGGTGGGATGAGGGCGGTGCTTTTGGGTCTGTCCCCGCCCCTCTCCCGCCTTCCGGGCGGTGCCGCGGGAGCGAGTGAGCTCGCGCCCCAGAGACCCACCCCCTGCGCCGGGCGCCCCAGCTCCGCCCCTCGCCGAGCCGCCCCCTGCGCGGCTGCCGGGAGAGCTCGCCCTACTCTGCGGACGCCGCCACCTTTGACGCGGCGCTCTCCCCCTTTTGCCGGCGTGCGGGGGCCGCGCCTGGCGGTGGAGCTGCCCTGGGTGGGCGGCTGGGACCTGGGCTCTCTGGCTGAGCGCTCTCTCGGCGCAGCCAAGGCTCCCGCGTGCGCGGCGCCGCGACAGGTGCAGAGTCCCAGCTGAGGACCCACCTGCGGCCACCGCTGCTGCAATGCCCACCATGCGGAGGACCGTGTCGGAGATCCGCTCCCGAGCGGAGGGTGAGTGCTAGTAGTCGCCGCAGCTGGGCTAGGCGAGAGGGCGGCTCGGGGCCAGCCTGGGGTCTGGTAGTGCGCGCATATGTATGTGTGAGTGTGTGCGCGCGCGCGGGCGCGCCGGGGAGAAGACACTCCATTCCAACTCCTCCCTTTAACAGTCTGGTTGTCCCTTTAGGTTGCAGGCGGACCCTTTCTTTGCAGTGCTTCCAGTGCAGTTTTAAACCCCTTTCCTGGCTGTAAATTCTCAGAATTGGTGTCCTAGATGGGAAGCCTCGCTTTTCCAAGAGACTTGATCATTGGGTCCTTGTCATCATCCCCTCTCGCTCTGCCCAGCGCCCTCCCCTGTAATGCACCGCTCTCCCCTCTGCGCTCTGCTTCGCCTTCCTTTTGAGTGGATCACCCACACCCCTTCGCCCCCGACTCCTGCGCCCACCCTTTTGCAGCCTCATCTCACAGCTTTCTGAGAAAGGTTTGTCTTTCTTAGGCTGCAGGATGCGAAGGAAAGCGAAGAGACTTAATTGGTCTTGGCTGCTCTGTGGGCTTCGTGTTGGCGTTTACTGTCTGCCATTCTACCTCCAGCCCCGGGATCGCTTTTGGTCACGTCTGGAGTTTCGTTTTTGTTTTTCCTTTTGCCTGAAACCCACACTTTGGCCAGCTAGCTGAGCGCACTTTCTAGCGAGGTGGAAGCTGCCTTCTCTGTACCACCTAGGGCCAGCTGTTGAACGGCCACACTTGTCAGCACCTAGCAACAGGAGATGTTTCAGGGCACAAGCTTGCCAGCTTTTGGAGGACAGAGCCTCTTCATCTGCTGGCAGACACTCCATAAATGTGCCTTGAATTTTCTTAGGAGAGAGCCAGCATTGTACATATCTGCGAAATTTTGTTTTGTTTTCCTCTCCTGTAAATCCGTCCTACAAAAGGGTGGGGTGATACATTTCTGAGAGCTAGCCTGTCTACCTATCATCACAGATCCTCATCCCTGTCTCACCCTTTAATAACAAGCACGTAGTAAAAGTGGTTTGAGGAAAAGACATGCAAATTAGAATAGAATTCCAGGTATTTTAGATAGGCCTTGTTACTGTATTTCCTCTGTAGATTTGCCAATTTAAAAACTGGGGACTTTTGTTTTTCTTAGTTAGGGCTTTCTTTTTTTTTTCTTCCCTCCCCCCATTATAGCTTTTTGGGAATACTAAATGAAACTGTTCTGGACAGTAACTGATGTGTGTTCTACATAAGGATTTAGCATATGGTTACTTATAATATACTGGGGAAAATAAATATAATATATATACACATATATACAGAAACAAAGACATGATAGAGTTTTAAGTGCTTAGAAGAGAATAGTGCTGTACAAATTTATTCATTCATAGATTGACACTACTAAATGAAAGCATTTTATCTCATGAACTACTGTTGTAATCAAGCAGTTCATAAAAATATATATATTGTGGTTATAGTTGAGGTTCTTTCTTTAGATAAGAGTAATTGAAGGATCATATTTGTAGGAGGAAAGGAAGAGAGAAAACACCAGAAAGCAAAAAAAACAAAACCCAAAAAACAACCCAACTTGTGGCATGTGAGAAGATTTTATTAGCATAAAATTGTTGCAGTATTGAATTTGATTGACATGTGTTAATTTTCATAGCACTTGCACAAAGATTACCTTATGTAACCCTATGGATCTCCTGGAGGTGGATGAAGGTGGAGTCTCATTTAATAGCTGAGGAAACTGGGACCCAGAATGGCTTCATAACTTGCTTAATGTCAGGTAGTTGATGTGACACATGTAAGAGCTCCTGGGAATCAAGGACTGTTTCTCATTTACTCTTTGTATTCCCAGCATAGTGATGCTTGGTGACTGACCTGTTCCTCTCATATGGGTTGGTTTCAGTTTATTATGTACTTAACAGTTTGCTGGGAAGTGTGTTGAAGATAAAAATAAATAATACCTGTGTGCTGGTAATGTGGTTCATTGCCTGCTCTGCCCATAGCCTTTTTTCCTAAGGAATAATCTCCTTTCACAGCTGTTGCTTAAAGGACATTGTTCTTCACTCCAACCTCTTGGTTCAGTGAACTGGACCAGGGGAGACTCCTTTTTCAAAGGCAGCCAGTCCTATGTATTTGTGGCTTACACACTTGTAACTCTGTGATTTGGCTGAACAGGATTCTCTATGCTAATCATCTCTCTCTTGGGAAGTGCTACACAGCAGAGGTTTAGCTTTAAAACGGAAGCAGAAAAGGGGAGAGGTGAGGAGGCTTGCAGGAGAGAGAATGGTTGCATGTACTATTGTTGTTACATACCTTTGAGCCCGAACCAACTCATAGCTGAACTTCCAATGGATTTTTTTTTTGAGGCTGTAAAATACCTAGAAGGAGAATACTCATCTTTCTCTAATGAAACGGCTGGTTAATTTGAACTGCATGTTGAATGTAAACATCGTACAAATACTGATGTGAGTTTATGGACATGTGAGTCAACAGAGGAAGATTGGAGAGAGAATGGTATGGATGGACAGAGACATACATGCTGGAGAGGCAGGTAGACAGCCCTTGGAGAGAGTACCTGCCTTCCTCTCTGGGCTTCCCAGCCCCACTTTCTGAGAAGTCTTATCAGGAACTTTGCCTTCTCTTCACCCCTGTGGCTTGAATAGGTTTCTGTTCACTTCATTCAGCTTGGCTAGAAGCGTGGTTTGGCTAGGAAATTGTTTACACCCTAACCAGAGCAAAAGAATTTACGTGAATTAGGGAATAATCTAAGAAAGGAAGTTATGTGATCACTGTGCTTGCTAGTGGGTACTCAGGTTCGATGGGTTACTTGTTCGTTATGCTAGCTGATGTAACTGCTTCACTGAAGAATGATGAGAGGTGAGTACTCATCAGCGCTTTTCCATGTTTAAGGTGCATGTGTATCACTCAGGATCTTGTTAAGGTGTAGATTCCGTTCCAGTGTGTCTGGGGAGAGGTGGAGTTGTTG
Source organism: Elephantulus edwardii (assembly GCF_000299155.1). Classification (NCBI taxonomy): domain Eukaryota; kingdom Metazoa; phylum Chordata; class Mammalia; order Macroscelidea; family Macroscelididae; genus Elephantulus; species Elephantulus edwardii. Next base: position 1,004,589 of record NW_006399972.1, read on the forward strand.
CATTTCTGACAAACTTCTAGGTTATGATAACATTTTGGCTGATAGATCATACTCTTAGGATTGTTGGTTTTTGTCGTTGTTAGGTGTTCTCATCAAGTTGTCTGTGACTCATGGCAATTTTACAAACTTTGTCCTCTCTTCATGATCTCTGCCACGCTTGAGCCCATTGTAACTGTCACTGTGTAAGTCCGTCTTGTTGAGAGTCTTTCTCATTTTCTCTGATCTTCACCTTTCTCAAAATGATGGATGGCTTCTTCTAAGGTCTGGTCCTTCCTGACAACATGCCCAGAGTACATGAGACACAGTTTCCATATCCTTGCTTCCAAGAAGCATTTTAATTATGCGACCCTATGTACAATAGCAGAATTGACCATTGTTCTGTCTTGCCATTTCTTGTAATCATTGTTGTCTGAGCCTATTTTTGAAATCACTCTGTCAGTCAGTCTCATAGAAGAGCTTCCTCCTGTTTGCCACTCCTCTGCTTTACCTGGCACGATGCCCTTCTCCTTGGACTGGATCCTCCTGCGTTTTGCCGTGTATTCTGATGGTGATGAACATGTCCAAAGTAGAGAGAAGCCACATGAGAAGAACCATTGCTTGTTTCAGGAAATTGGAAACTTGGACGGAGTAGGATATAGATTTAAATGGGTAATGACTGTTAGATTGCAGAGCCTTTTGAATGCCAGGATGAGTCAGTCACTTGGCTATAGAAGTGAGTGTTAGAATGGGGTCTGAGAGTTCATCTGCTCCAATTTATCATGCAAACATGATGCCCATGTATAACATCTCTCACAGGGCAAGTTAGGAGCTAAGTCATTATAGAAGCGTGGCAGTCCAAATGAAGTACCTGAAATGTGTTGGATGATTTATAAGGACTGCCACGGTAGATCAGACTAATTAGGATTAATTAGGTGGCTATGGCAAAAAAAAAAAAAAAGTGGTAAAACTGGGGTTAGGGTTGGAGTGGAGCAGTGAAAATAGGAAAATAAAAAAGAAAAATCTTAGGTTTTGGAATAAGCCATTGATTAATTTAGCAAGCATCTATTGAACATCTGCAAGTGCTCTTTTACTTGATTGGTAGAATAGAAAATTCCTGCCCTCCTGATGCCTCGCATTACAGTAAAGTTAGACAATAAATAAGCCACTTGTATAGTTTTGTTACATGTTAAGTGGTGCAGGAAAAATGAATAAAAGATGAGATAAAATTGTTTGCTAGATCGTAGTTTTAAGTAGGTTGGTTCTAGGAGTATTTGGAAAGTTGGCATGAGGGAGGTAAAGCTTGGCAAGGATCAAAGGGAAAGAATATTCTAGGCAGATGAAAGCTGGAGGAAAAGCCCCAGGCAAAAAGAGACTGGGGTATTAAAATGATTGTCAAGTACCCTGAGGGGAAGAATGGCAGGAAAGGAGGCCAGAGAGGTCACAGCAGCATCATAGGACTTAGTGACAGAATAGATAGGGAAGGGAGAGAGAAATAGGAGATTCCCATCAGATCAATAAATTCTAGCTGTTCCAAAACCCACATAGCAATGCTATTGATTTGAGAATGACCCTCCATTGGGTCATTAAGTATGATGACTGTCCATCTTGCTCTCATAGAGCAGTTGGTGGATTCAAATTGCTAACCTTCCAGTTATCATTGCAGTACTTTGCTCAGTCTGCCACTAGGGCTCAGTTATGTTGTTTTTGTTGAGTGGATTTCCACTCAGAGGGATGCTTAAAAACCACAGATCTGAACCTTTCCCTGGCCCTTCACCATCCATCACTGATAAGCTTGAGCCCATTGTTACAGTCACACTGTAAATCCATCTCCTTGAGGGTCTTCCTCTCTTTCCTTGACCCACACCCCCACCTTTCCCAACATGATGATCCTCCCAAGCCCCCAAGGACTGGTCTCTCCTGAATATGGTCAGTTACAATGCTTAAAAAATCCCGGCTAATCTCACTTAAAATGCTGTTTCCTGGACTCACCCCTTATAGCTCTGAGTTTGGAATCTGCATTTTTAATGGGTAGGTGAGGCACATTTTGAAGAGCTGTGATTGGGGAAAGCGTGTCTTTTTTAAAACTGAGACGAATAATTGATCAAATAAAACTCAAACTCACTGCCATCAAGTTGGTTCATCAAACTGCTGTCAAGTTGCAAATGGTTGCTGGAGTTCCAGGCAGGAAAAAATGAACAAAAGACAAAGGATTTTCTTGGAAGCTCCACATGAAGAAAAATGCTTATTTTGCATTGCCTGTCACTGTCGGAAGGGACGCTGGGAAATGTAGTTTGTTTGCCAGGCGGTCACAGGACTCCAGGATCTGTTACAAAAAGAAAAGGGAATGGTCATTGACAATCAGCAAGTTAAATCACAGTCATAGACTCATTGTAAAAAAACCAAACCAAACCCAAAACAAAACAACCAACTGAAACAAACCTCTTACTTGAATAGAAACAAATGCTCTTTACGCTTATTCTTTACAAACGAGTATATATCAAATTGTTCAGAACTAAGAAAAGGTACCAAGCCCCACTGTCTTTTTGTCTATTCTCATATCAAACTCAGTGCCTCTCATCTGCTCTGACTCATTAGTGATCTTCCATCAGACTTCTGAGACTATAAAGTATAACAGATTGTTCATCTTTGTCTCAAGGAGCTACTGGTGGTTTTGAGCACATGATGGGTTAGCCCTTTGGGCCAGCCCAACATGCTATGAACGGTGCTACCAGAACTCCTCACTCTACTTCATGCTGTTGTTTTCAGCACCACCATCCCAGCGGATTTTCAGAGGCGATAAATTGCACGGGAGGAGATTGCCCATCCTAGTGACTGGTTAATGGGACCGCATAGGAAGACTACATACACCAGGAAGTTTCCTTTCCAAGGTTTAAAACTTTAGGGACGCGTATTGCCTCATCTTTCTCCCAGAGTGACTTGTGTACCTTTGAGTTGGAACTGACCCTTAGCTCACCCTCCAGTGGCTTTTCAAAGGCAGTTTATTGCATGGGAGGAAATTTCCTATCTTTTCTCTCATCAAACAACTTGTGGATTTGAAAGTAGGTCTTTTGGGTTGACTTGATAGTGCAGCTCCTTATTACTACACCACCTGGGTTCAGATTTCCAACTCTTAAGCTAACAGTCAAATGTTTTAACCACTGTGCCAAGGGCTCCTTGAGAAAAACTACAAAATCCAAACTTACTTCCTTTTTCTTCTGCCAGTATTATAATGCTAATATTTAAGGACCTTCAGTAGATTATATAAAATAGGTGCTAAATTGATACGATGTACTTTACACGCTCTGAAAACCCAGTGGAGCATCATCTATGATGGTTGTTGTTATTTATGTGCCACTGAATCGCCTGTGACACATAGCAACCCTTTGTACAACAGCTCTGAAGCCTGCCCTGTCCTGAGCCAGTCTCACTGACTCCAACACACCTAACCCCATTTCCCTAGTTACTATAACAATCCATCTCATCTGGGGTCTACTTCTCCTGCACTGTTCTTCCACCCTTGTGAGCATGATGTCCATCTCCAAGAATCAGTCCCTCCTGGCCACATGCCTAAAGTAGGTGAGAAGGAGCTTCAAAATCCTTGTCTCCAAGGAGAAACTTGGTTTCATCCTTTCCAAGGCAGACCTGGTGTATTCAGTACTCTTCTCTAGCGCCACAGCTCAAAGTCATTAGTTCTTTTTCTGTCATCCTTAGTCATTGTCCAGCTCTTTGATGCATAGCAAATAATTGCAAAGACCCTGGTCTGGATCAGATGCACCTTAGTCTCCAGACTGACATCATTGCTCTTTAGCACTCTGGAGAGGCCCCTGACAGCAGACTTTTCCAATGCAGTGCATTTGATTTCCTGATTACTGGTGTCAGGAGTGTTGATTGTGGAGCCAAGCAAGGTGAAATTGTTGACAACTTCAATCTCTTTTCTGCCTTTCATGATGCTGCTAATTGGCCCATGTGTAATAATAATAAATGAAAATAGAAAATCTAAAATCTTTATAAATATGGAGAATACTATGTTTTATTCACTTACAAGACAGCGATTTCCTAAGAAAACTCTATGAACTTTGATAAATGTTGATAGTTATAGAGGGGCTTCAGGCCTTTTGTTCATAGGGTCGCTATGAGTCATACTCAACTCGAAGGCAGCCAACAACAACAAAAGTGAAAGCAAAAATTCCAGGAGGCTATTTCAGCTCTCCAAGTAGAAGACTTAAGATTTTTTTGTTCACTTACATTTATTATGTACCTGCTGGATGCCAGCTAAATGAATGATGGAGTGTAGTGAGTGAAAACCTAGTGCCATTCTGTTGAACCTGACCCACAGGGTTTCTGGGACTGCACATGTCTACAGGAAGAGATTCCTCCGCTTTCTTGGTTAGCAGTCCTGCATGTTATACACTCTGAACGATGGGGGACCCTTTCATGAGTTGTTCGGTGGTGGCAAGTTGAATACCACTCATAGTGAACCTCAGAACAGTCAGCCTGAATTCTTCCCTATCCTGTGCCATCCTCATCATCTCTGACACATTAGAGCCCATTGCTGAAATCACATTGTCAAACCACCTCATTGGAGGTCTTTTTCTCCTAGGCTGACCAATTTCTTTCCTTGGCTGATATTTTTAAGCCTGATGAATCTTTCCAAGGAATAGCCAGCCCCACCTAGCTTCATGTCCAAAATATAAGAGATGAAGCTTTACCATCTTTGTCTTCAAGGACACTCTGACTGTACTTTTCCCAGGACAGACCTGTTTGTTCTTCTAAGTGAACGGGATATTCAGTACTGTTCTCCAGCATCATTTCTTCTGTCATCCTTATTCATTGTCCAACTCTCTGATGCCTAGCAGGTGATTAAGAAGACCATGGCCCGAATCAAGTGCATCTTAGTCTGCAACTGACATCATTACTCCTCATCACTGTGGAGAGGTCCCTGACAGTAGCCTTGCCCAGTGCTATATGTCTCCCGATTTCTTGACTGCTAGTACCAAGGGTGTTTGTTGATCAAAGAAAGATGAAATCATTGACAGCGTCAGTCTTTTTTCTATCATAATGCTGACTGTTGGTCCTGTGTTGAGGACTTTTTTCTTTATGTTGAGATGTAATCCATATTGAAGGCTGTAGTCCTTGATCATCTGCAGCAAGCATTTTATAGCATAACACACATTGTTGTTTGAGTCTTCCTCCAATGCTGATGCCACATTCTTTTTCATAGAGTCCAGATTCATGAATTATTTGCTTAATGTACAGATTGAATAGGTATGGAGAGAGGTATACAACCTTGAAGGGGCCCCTAAGGAAATGTGGAGATGAGATAAAACTTGATAATTGATGTGTCACTTGTAAAGTAGGGGACAATGTGTTAGAGATACTTAATGTAATTTTAAGAATCACAAATATACATGTCATTTTTAGCTAGTGTTATTCTAGGAATATTAAGTACAATTAAAAAATGAAAATATTTCCAATTTACCAATCAAAAACATATAATTTATTTACTCAGATAAAAATTGTGAGAAATAAAGTATATGATAAAATTATAGCTATGGGAAAGTTATCATAGGTCAGGTGATAACTTCTGAAGTTAGTGAACTGTTTGGGGCTTGGGTCTGGGGTTACATAGTTTCATTAGAATATAAGTGTTGGGAAGGTAAAACTGTTAACACTTTTCACTCCTCACTGGAGCCCAAACCTTTCAATGATTTAGAGGATTAACTTCCCAAGGACACAGGTTTTTGCCTCCTATGTTATTTCTCTCACTAAAGGCATTACTTGGTAGATAATAGGAAATTAGGTGTTGAATGAATGATTAGGTATTTTAACTTAGAGATAATACCTTACAATTCTATTTGCAAAATTTCTAAAGGTTAATCTACATGGCACTGGGTAAGCTTCTGAATGGAACTGGAATGCATCACAGGGAACGATTTTTATGTGATTTATTCAGCATGGTCGTCTCAGCATCTCGTGCTGCTGGCTAAACCAGTGATGCTGCCTATTGCATGAGAGGAAGCTTTGGTGGTGTAGTCCATAGTGCCCAAGGTGCACCTCTCCACAGGTTAGAATTCACCAGTGACTCTGCAGGAGAAAGCGGGCAGTCCCCTGTCCTCAGCAAACCTCTCAGCTGTGAGTCTGTTCTGACTCGGCAATAATGAGTTTTTGAGGGTTATTGAATGAATGATTTAGTTTGGTCTTGATTTTTAATGGCAGTAGCCTAACTTGCATTTCTTGATTTGGGAAATAATACATGCTTACTGGGGAAAAAAAAGAAACCACTTCAAAAAGCTTTTAAAGAGAAAGTAAAATGTCCCACTAATCTGTATCATCCAAAAATAATTTGTTGTTATACGCCATCAGATTGACTACAACTCATAATTATCGTGCGAACAATGGCTCTGAACCTTGCCGTATCCTGAACCAACCATTCTCACCATCTCAGGCACAACTGTTAGAACCACTGTGTTGATTCATCTCTTATAGGGTCTTCCATTAAGGATATTCTACCTTTCCAAACATGATTTCTTTCTTCAAGCACCAGCCCCTCTTGACAACATGTACACCGTATGTGAGATGACGTTTCACTATCCTTGCCTCCAGGAAGCTCCCTGGTTTCACTTTCTCCAGGACACACCTGATCTAAGCCATATTCTTCTCAACTGCTTCCTATGCATCTGAAAACTGAACAGTGACTGAGGATGACAGAAAAAGGACCTATGCCTTTGAGTTGTGATGCTGGAGACGAGTATTGAACATCCCCAAAATAATTATTGTTAATATATTCCCAGCTGTTTCCCAGGGGAGGAGAGCCATATATTTTTAAGAAAAATGAGATGGTTCCCAACATTATTCTTACTTCTCCTTTCCTGCACTTAATAGTATTCTATGAACATGACTGCATATCAGATCTAGATTTATGGAGACTCATAAAGGGTGGGATTGTTGTCTAGCATTTTTATTGTATCCTACATACTGGTACTTAGTGGGGGGTTCAATAATGATTTGTTAAATGCACCCATAATTGTGGTTTGTTTTACTATAGCTTGACATTTTATGGAGTTCTGGTGACATAGTGTGTGATGTGTTAAGCTGTTAACAAACGGTAGCTTGTTTGAATCCACCATCTACTTCCTGAAAAAAAGCTAGTCTGTCTTCTTCCATAAAGGTTTATAGTCTCAGAAGCCCAATGATGGTCGCCATGAATTGGAATCAGCTTGACTGCAGTGGGTCGATTATATAAGAATTTCATAAGAAATCTGTTAGGGGTAGACATTTAGGTCCTCGAAGAATGTTTTAAGCAAATATTGAATAATCATCTTTGTACACTTAGACCTATAGTCTTACTCTCTCAAATTTTTAATTTGTGATGCATCGTTTATTGCACTAAATTTACCTGCATAGTTTAGTCATATTGGTCCCCCTTTTTGACAAATACTATGTATGGTGCCACTGTTGTAGAATAAGGCTGACATCAAGGTGGGGGTAAGACTCAGAAAAACAGGATAAATTATGTATACTGCATTGAAACCAATGAGGGAGAGAACAGTTTAAAAGTAATATATTTTAGGGCATTATGATTATCATAAGAGTCTGGAATGAGGGTTGCAGAGCGGAGTATACTCAGGGTGGGATGGAGGGATGTGGGGGGGATTGTGTACCAATGAAGGAGTTTTTTTCTTTTGCTTTTCAAGGAGAAGAGCAACCTGGGGGTGGGGGTGGGGTGGGCGGGGAGAAAAGTGCAACAATGAATGAATGGAAATCCATAATCTCTGTAAATGTTCATTGAAATAAAAAAAATAGTTTTTGACTGCTAGTCTCAAATTTATTTCAACTTGGTGAGAAATGTGGCATCTTTCTTATATTGACTCATTGAAGCTTGTTTCTACAAGTCTGTCTGCCTTACATATGAAAATGTGCCCTACTTCAGACCTCCTGGCCGCTTGTGGATTCTCAGTACACAGGTCTTTGGTCAAAAAGACGTGTTCTGCTTCAGACTATGCTTCTTGATGGGACTGAGGGTCCCCTGAATTCAAATGGGGTGCTTTGAAAGCTTAGCAAAATGACAAAACCAGTCAGTCTTCTTGGTGGACCACTGTCACTTTCTATGCATAATTATATAAATGGGCCCGTCATAGCAAAGGTTCCCCACACCTTTTTGGCATACTCCCATGCAGTCAGCTTGTAGGAATTATAAAATTATGGTGGTGATTGTTGCCAGGTATCATCTGGTTATCCTGCACCACCCTCACAATCTCTGCTGAGACCGTTGTTACACTCACTATAGCATGGTTTAAAAATCAGGTACGGTGTGTGTAGGGTTGTATCCTTTCTCCAGGCCTGTTCAGTCTGTATGTTGAACACATCACTGGAAAAGCTGGAATGTATGAAAAAGAATGTGGCGTCAGTCTTGGAGGATAATACAACCTGTATTATGCAGATGATACAACCTACTTGCACAAAGTGGAGAAGATCTGAAGCACTTACTGCAGAAGATCAAAGACGACAGCCTTCAATGTGGATTACATCTCAACATCAAGGAAAAACTGTGGTTAGCGAGGCCGCGTAAGAGCCATTTATTGCCCTGCAAAGCTTATTTCCCTATTTATTTGTATCTTCTTTGATATACTGGTGGGAGCTTTCTTAAGTCCTGTGCATTTGAATGATATATTCCTAGATGATTTGGCAGCAGAAGGGAAGGGGGAACCTTTTAAAATACAGAGTTGGTTAACTGTTAGTGCATGTGTATTTTGAAATTGACTAACTCTGTATGCTTTAATTTTTAATAGCTTTTCAGTTAAGTTTCATCTTTATTTTTTAAATAATATTGTGTGTAATAGACCAAAGCCTTTTAAAGGATTTTTTAGAATTAGAATTGACCAGATATGTTTGAATTAATCTATTTTATTTCTTCAGAAATAATGGCTTAATGTTTCATATACTAGTCCTCAACACTAAGAAATTAAAAGACCCCTCACAACTACATGAATAAGCACCGTCATGAATGATGGAGAAAAGATAGAAATTGTCAACTATTTCATCTTACTTGGATCCACAATCAGCACCTTTGGGACTGATGATGATCAGGAGATGTATTCCATCGGGCAAGTCCAATGTTAGGGACTTCTCCAGTTTACTGAGGAACAGTGATGTCTGTTAGAAGGCTAGGGTGCTCCTGATTTGGGCTGTAGCCTTTTCAGTTACTTCCTATGCAGCTGAAAGCTGGACAGTGAGAAAGGATGACAGAAGAATTAATGATTCCTTTGAGTTATGGTGTTGGAGAAGGGTACTGAGTATCCCATGGATTGTCAAAAGAACAATGTGTTGGAGAAAGTGTAGCCAGCATGCTACTTGGAGGCAAGGATGAGGAAGCTTTCTCTCACATACTTTGAGCATCCTGCCAGGAGAGGTTATTCCTTGGGGAAGGACATCATGCTTGGAAAGACGGAGGATCAGGGAAAGAGAGAAAAGTCCTTAAGATGAATTAGCACAGTGACTGCAGCAATAGGCTGTAGTGTGTCAGAGATTGTGAAGATGGTACAGGATAGGACGGGGTGTAGATCTGTGATTCATAAGGTTGCTATGAGTTGTACTCAACTTGATTGCATGTAACAATGATATCTTAGTAGACTAAGTATCACTTTTTTATAGAGTTTAGAATTTAGACAAGCTGAGATTTAAGTACTTTCCCCCTGGAGTCTACTATTAAACCATCACTCATATTGCAGATCAACACTGCCTCCCAGAAAAAATATGTGAGGCACACATGCCAATGTAGGCTCTTGAGTAACTACTTTATAAAAAAAAAACTAAGCAGGCCAAATTAATTTTCATAATATATCTTCTTAAACCTGATGCATATGCAAAATATCATCTGAGCATATCATTGATAAAAATGTTAACTGAGATATTTTTGTATTCGTATTTTTACACTGAGTTTTCTAAATCCAGACTGTATTTTTCATTCATTAAAAACTAGGTGCTGTAGAATAGGGCCTGACTCCTGGCAAGCCTCCATTAAGTTTCTGAGCTTCTAAATTTGGATGAGTCCCGTTTCAACCATGTATGACTAATGGCTGTCCTACTGGATGTCATAGCTCTAGATCATATACGTAGATTGTACCAGAGTCTCTCAGAATATAAAGTGTTACAGTAGAAATGCAGGGATCAGCCTGTCCTCTGTTCTCCAGTCAATGCCACTCATAGTGACCCAGTATGTATGTATGTATGTATGTATGTATGTATGTATGTATGTATGTATGTATGTATGTATTCATTCCTTCATTCTTTTTTTTCTGAGTCTGTAAATCTTTACAGGAGAAGGCTGTTCTACCTGTATTTCTCCTTGGAGCACCTACTTTCTTCAAACTGCTCATCTTTCCATTATAGCAGCAGTGTAACACATAACCCCCATTAGGGATAGACTTCACTAGAGATTTAAGTCTTCACCTTCTTTCCTTATGGTAGGAGGTATCCACTTAAAACTTCATGTTTTGAAAAAGCAAATGCAATCCCAGAGGTGTGTGGTTTGAATCCACCAGATGCTCTGCTGCAGAAGGCGGGACACTCTCCTCCTGTACCAGTCA
>NW_006399972.1:1015513-1071267 GCF_000299155.1 Elephantulus edwardii
TGCATTTCCAATTCATTCATTGTTGCACTTTTCTCCCTGCCCATCCCTTCCCCCAATTTGCTTTTCTCTTTGAAAAGTAAAAGAAAAAAAATTCTTTCACTGTTATTCAATCCCCTCCCCGCCATGTCCACTCCACTATGCTACCTTCATTCTGGACTCCTGTAATAACAATAATTTCTAATCATACATCCCTTTTAAACAGTTCTCCCTCTCAATGCAGTAAACAAATGCTGGCGAGCTTGTGCATAAACTGGAACCTTTAATCACTGTTGGTGGAAGTGTGCAACCACTGTGGAAGGTAGTATGGCGCTTTCTCAAAAAGTTGCAAATAGAAATATCATTTGACCCAGCAATTCCACTACTGGGAATATACCCCAAAGAAACCATAACAGCCTTCTAGCTTTCTAAACAGATACATGCACTCCTATGTTGATTATTGGCTTTGTTCACAATAGCAAAGAGTTGGGAACAACCCAGGTGCCCATCAACAAACGAATGGATAGAGAAGCTCTGGTATATTCACAGTAGAATACTATGCTGCATTGAAAAACAAGGAACTCATGCAATATTACACAAAATGGGTGACCCTAGAGGACATTATGCTGAGTGAAATATCTCGTCACAAAAAGACAAATGTAGCATAATGCCACTGTTAAGCAAGTGTTAAGCAGAAGATTTCCTAGAAAGAGATTGTCCATCATCTTTCCATGGTGCAGCTGGTAGATTCAAACCGTGTGCTTTTGGGTTGGCAGCACAGCTCCTTATCACTAGGCCACTAGACTTTACACATTATTGTTGTATACTGTAGAGTCAGAAAAGACCCAGAGCAGACCCCCAGGAAGGTTTTCAGAGACTGTTAATTGCACTGAAGAGATTGCCTGTATTTGTCTGATGGAGCAACTGGTGTATTTGAATGATGTGCCTTTGGGATTGCAGTTCAGTTTGTCACTACTGAACCACTAGATATATTTAGGTGAAAATCATCGCATTAATTTGAAACCTGTGTGCTTTTATGCATAATATTGACATGAAAGGTGACTGTCTTAAACTGAGCCTTTGGTTCATTAATCTAGTCTGAGTGATCGTTAACAATGACTGGTCTTGGACGTTGGTGACACAATGGTTAAGTGCTAGACCGCTCATTAAAAAAGTTTCAATCCACCAGCTGTGCCGTCAGCCAAAGATTTGGCATTTTGTTTCCATAAAGATTTACAGCTTTGGAAGACCGGTGGGGGTAGGTCTGGTCTATCTTGCAGGGTCACTATGGGTCAGAATCAACTCATTGACAGTGGGTTTGGGATGTTAATCCATCTGAGCCTATGCTTAATATCATCAGATTAGTCGGGTGACAGCTCAGGCATGAGCTGCTGCTGTGAGAAGGCCAAATGCAACCCTTGTTTTGGATCAAAAAACCACCTCCATGGACCAGAGCTGTTTAGAATACAAGATTGGCCTCCTTGAGTGAAATACGTAAATAACTACCTGAAGAGCTGAATCAGAATTATTAGTCAAGCTTCTGTAATTGGCTTAGTTCTGTGTGGCTGACTTGGGCCCTAATGTAATGCCAGCTTGGTGTAGAAGAAATCTCCTTCCGGCTTCCATTGGAGCTCATTCCCTGCCTTTTCTTTTCCCCATCTCCAAATAGATTCAGCCCTTCCAGAGTCCCTAAAACCTTAGCTAAGAGATTTGTGGGTAAGAATTTGTTCTTCCAGCTCAGAGGTGTGCAGTTTGAATCCAGTAGTTTGAGGAAGAGGGATAATCTCCTCCTATGCAATTTACAGCAAGAAAAACTGCTAGGATCAGCTATAAATTGGTTCTGACTCTAAGGCAATGAGTTGGGTACACCCCCCTCTACCCCGAGGTTTAACACTTTAGGGATGTAGCAGGGATCAGCCTGCCATCATTTCTCTGACCCTTTGAGTGTCTGTGGTGGCAGCTTGTAGATCTGTATGTCCGGAGTTTTGTTCTTAACTATATCCCTTGAGAGAGTAGAGGTAACCTGGCTCCCTGACCCTAGCTTGGGCTTTTGGCCCCAAACATGCAACAGCAGTTCTCCTGAAGCTAAAGTGGGCTTACTGAGTTTTCTCAATATGATTTGCTAGTATTTTCTCCACTGTTGCCCTTGGCTAGCTTGTCTGGACAAACTTGCCTGCTTTGAGAGATCTTTGATTCTGAATGTACCTGTCATATAGGACCAATTTTCCTGGATGCCCTGCTCAGCTTCTGGGTTGTCATCCTAATGACTGTGACAAGTTGACCTTTCCTAGTCCCATTCTGGTTTGCTTTATTTGATGTATCTTTTAAAGACCTAAATCATGTCCTACTTGAAGAAATGCCGTGGGTCTCTCTGGGTAGATTGTACCCAGATTTGCTGTCCCGCTTCATATCTGAAACTCATTTGGGTTCAATCCATGATCTCTATCTGAATGATTCTGATAAATGTTCTCACATGAGCTTAATTAGCGTTTACCAGCTTTATTTTCACAGCTGTGAATAAATATTAGCGAAATTGCATGAAAAAGAATGACTCTCCCCCCACTCCCCCATCTTGAATGTTCGTTTGTAACTGTGAACCAGGCAATGGGAGACCTGAGCGACATGGACTGTTTTATAGCCATGCTGTGTAGCACACTGGTGGTCAGCATTGTGTACCTCACCAGTAATAGCTCTGGCTGCACAGTACATTTGTTTGTTGTTGTTGTTATGTGCCATCGAGTCGTTTGCAACTCATAGCGACCCTATGTACAAGAGCCCTAAACGCCGTTCTATCCTGTGCCAACCTCGCCGTCTCAGACACACTCATTCCCACCACTTGACTCACAGAATCGATCCATCTCATCAAGGGTCTTCCTCTACTGTGCCTTCCCTCCACTCTTCCAAACATGATGTCCCTCTCCAAGGACCAGTCCCTCCTTGCAACATGCCCAAAGTATGTCAGACGAAGCTTCAGAATCCTTGACTCCAGGGAACATTCTGGCTTCACCCTCTCCAGGACAAACCTGTTTGTTCTCCTAACAGTCCATGGTATATTCAACACTCTTCTTCTCCAGCACCACAACTCAAAGGCATATTCTCTATCATCCCTGTTCACTGTCCAACTCTCCGATGCATAGCACATAATTGCAAAGACTATAGCCTGGATCAGGCACACCTTAGTCTCCAGCCTGATGCCGTTGCACTTCAGTACTCTTGAGAGGTCCCTCAGAGCTGACTTTCCCAATGCAATTCATCTCCTGATTTCCTGGCTGCTGTTACCAAGAGTGTTGATTGTGGAGCCAAGTAAACTAAAACTGTTATCTCAGTCTCTTCCATCCATACTGATGCTGCCAGTTGGCCCAGTGGTGAGAATCTTTGTTTTTTTGATACTGAGCTTCAATCCATATGGGGGATTTATTAAAGAATATTATGAGCAGCCAGACCTACTCCAATGAAATCAGTCAGTCTTTGCACATGTGGCCCAAGCTTTGCTGTTTTGTGAAATCTCCACCTCCCAACCCCCCTGCCACACACACAGTAATTCTGATGTACACCTGTGTTGAAACACACTGGTGCACATCTTTGTCTTTTAACTTGCTTGCAGAGAGGAGAAGGAATGGGTTGTTTAAAAACTCAGAAGTTAGCCAGCCAAGAGCATATTGATATTTTTGGTAAATTTTTTGACTGTTGCCTGTCTCTCAGGCTCCAACTATACTCCTTCAAATTCCTTCTCTCAGAAATGGTCAGGGTTTTGAAGACTACCTTTACAAATGCAGAATGAAATGTTTAATCCACAACAACCAGATGAAGCGTACAACTAATTTTGTTTCTTTTTAGCTTGTGTTTATCCTCTCTAAGTGCATTGCACATGAGCTTTTCTGCAGTGTCATTGCTAGGGTTTTTTTTCTCATCTGAATTTGTTTAGTATGCTGTAATAATTTATCTCTGTACTCATCCTATATGATACATTTTTTTCCTATACAGTAAAGGTCTTTGAAACTCCCCTGACAATATTATTTGAAAGGAGTACATTTTCTTTAGTTTGCAAATACTGATTTATCTCACCAAGCGAGGAAATAGTCTTGTTTTAGGTTAATGCACACAAAATGCAAACTTACCAGTCCCAAGTTTGTACTCTTTGGCTGCTGAGGTGAAGATCGTACTTGTCAGACTGAATTTAGCGGATGTGGCTTCTCTGTGCCCATTTGGGGCGGTGTGACGTTCCTGGCTTCAGCATGAAGATGTTCACGGCTGGTGGGGAAAATGCTTATTTCAAGGTTTTGGAATCAGAAAAAAAAATATGTGTGCTTGGATAGAGTTCATCTTGTCCAACCCTTGTATGATAATTTTTTGCTTTATAGTTCTATCCTAATTTTTGTTTCTGCATTTAGCTTTTGATTAGGTAGAAAATACTCCAGTGTAACTTAAGGCTCCACAGGTGGAAACCTTTATAAAAATAGAGAAGTTGACCCCCAAAGGGAAGGGAAGTTCTGAGTTTTGGACATAGTTTGATTCAGATGGTGACATAATCCTACCCAAGATGGCTCTTGGCTGACTTCCAACTGAAAATAATTAGCAAAGGGGGTAGGGGAAGGCCTCTTAATTTCCCCAGGTGCTGCGTTATACCGCTCCCTTGATCTTACTAAATAAATTTCCCTTAGGATTGGCAAACCACTTGCCTGTATTTTTTAAGTTTTAACTAAGCCAGTACCAAGGCTTTAAACCTGAATTTAATAATGTTCCCTTTAAGATGTTACACATTTTCCCATATGTTCTGCTGGAATTGTTCCTTTTCTTTTTTTAAAGTCTTTAAACAGAGTAATAGAATCACCCTGTTTACAATATATGTCCCATGTGTGTTTAATTTATTTGGTACTAGACAATTTGACATGGTAGTCCTTTAGCAAATAGAATAAATCTGTTTTGTGACACCCAAAACTCAAGACTAGGCCTCATTTAGAGCTGTCCTATGACTTGTTTTCCTTAGAATTCCAATTTCTTTAGCAACATAAGCTGACACTCTATAAATCACTAATTGGAGACAGTGAGATATTTGAGGCCCAGATAAGCTTGGAGTTCTATCAAGGTTCTGATCCTTAAGAGCTACATGACTTTGGACATGTCATTTTAAACTTGTAGGATTTCTAGTTCTTCTTGGTCAAATGGTAATATCGCCTGTTCAAAATCATTTGCTTGTTGGGTAGAAGGTAGACTGTATTCTAACCAAGCCTACCTGCGTGTTGTTATTTCCTGAGGACCTTTGAAAATGCTGATCCCAGGTTCCTACTTGGACAGTTCTACTTCCTTCTTGGGGAAGAGTTAAGAAAAGGAGGGATGCTGGTAGTTTGCACTGTATGGTGTCAGTGGAGGGGGTGAGAAGTGGCCCAGTTCTTGATAATTTTAAGATTCATCTAACAGATGATGAGGATATAAGAAATACATATTCAAGAAAATGAGAAGTCCAGAAAGACCTGAGTTTTGTATCTGAGCCCAAAATGATGGTACCACTAATTGAGAAAGAAAACACTAGCGTAAAGGGTAAAAGTCTTGTTTACGTCTAAGAACATGGAAGTTCACACTTACCAAATAGTTTGTAAAATGTAGACATTTCTTGTGTTCAGTTAGAAAGATATGTAGGACATTTGTTCTAAAATCAGGTTTTCATCCCATTTTTTTCTTTTCCCACTTTTTCCCCTTTGACTCTTCTTTAGAATTTTAGAAAACATGACTATCTATTAGTCTTGTTGTTGTTGTTGTTGTTTAATGCCGTTGAGTCGTAGATGACTCATAGCGACCCTATGAACGAACAGCCTGAGCACTGTTCGTACATAGAGTTTCCAGAGGCAAGCCATTTTGGAAGTGGATGCCGCTCCTGCTACAGGTGTTTTTTATTCCTGTGGATTTTAAGTATCTAGGAACTGTGTGGCATTCAGCTCTTTGGGGTGATAATTCTGTTGTGCCAGGACTTTCCCCCTCCTTAATAATCACCACTGAGTACAGCAGTCTTTCTTATCATCATCATCATCGTCGTCATCATCATCATCATGATGTTCTTTTGGTTTCTAAACTGCTCCACACTTCAGGGATATTCTCTAAGAGTAAAGAAATGATATCAAGGAGATGGTAAGCAAATATCCCTTGAATCTGTGTCTGGTGAGTGAGTGAGATGAGACCAAGCTCTTCACATTTTCGAAGCTGATCTTTCAAAATTAAGTGGTTTTGAAAACCTCATCATTATTTCTTATATCACATTTAGGCTCATGACATCTGGCTTGACAGTGGCCACAAGTATGCCAGAAAATTGAAGGTTCTGATTCCAAGATTCCAGTGAGTTATGTTTTTAGGAGACACGGATATTCCCTTAGCAGGTTCTTTATGCATTGTTGTGGTAGGGTGTGTGCCATTGAGTCAGAACTGTTCCCTTAGCAGGTTCTTTATGCATTGTTGTGGTAGGGTGTGTGCCACTGAGTCAGAACTGTTCCCTTAGCAGGTTCTTTATGCATTGTTGTGGTAGGGTGTGTGCCACTGAGTCAGAACTGAACCATAGCTGACTCTTCTGTGAGTTTTCAGGGTAGTTAACCACACAAGAGGAGCTTGCCCATCCTGCTCCTATGGAGCAGCTAGTGGATTTGAACCATATACCTTTGGGATTGTATCACAGCTTCTTACCACAAGGCCACCAGTGCTTCCCTCTCTATGCATGGGTGGTTTTTATTTATAGTGTTAGGAGGTTATCGAAGTACTAGCTCCATCATTCCTGTGAATTAGCAATTGGCAATGTAACATATGTAGGTGTTATTGCTTTGATGTGACTGTGCACTGCACTGGGTCCTTTAAGTCTTTGCAGCCCACCAGCTGTCATTTACACCTCCCAGTTTAATCTTCTTGGTGAGATTTCTGCCTTTGTTTTTAGCCACATCCTGACAAACTGAAGGTTGTCAGCTCTACTTGCTTCTATGCAATGGCTTTCTTAATTTTTGAACCTACCTTGTCTAACCAGTCTTGATGAGACCTTTAAATTCTCTGCCCACTGCACTTAGGGCAGATGAGAACGCTTAGAACCATACTCCTCAGGCTCGTCCTGAGGTGTGGGAGAGTTCTTGGGCAAAGACTCTTCTTTCCTCTCGCCCACCCCCTACATACGATACGGTGGCATGTTTCTTAGTGGATGTCATATTTTTCTAGCTTTGCTTGATGAACTTTATGAAGGCTTTTCATGCCAGCTTGTGACACTGCTTGTCATCAGTAGGCAGATGAAAACACCACACCTTCCCTTAGCCTGGCTAATGGCTGGTTTTAATAAAGGCTGTTGCTATTGCTTGTGGGCATTTTACGTTCCGTGTGTGCTGTGCGATCTCCCCCACTAACATCATAATTGGTAGGTAGGCTTTCTTTTTCTCACTAGATTTTTTTTTTAATGGCTGAGTTGTTAAAAAATAAAGGTGAATTCTTTTTTTTTCCCCCTGCTTGCAAAGTCACAATGAAACATAGTCTTTAAGTTTATAAGGTAAGAAGCAGGTGCCAGTCAAACTTCGCTGACTCATTCCCAGAATAATGCAGCGGTGACATGACGCTATTTGGATGTTTCTACTGTTTGTAATAAAATGAAGACAAGTCTGTTAGAAATAGACATGTATCTGCTTGTTTTTGTGTTAAGAAAAATGCATGAACAGTTCTGAAAAAGAAAAGTTACAATTCCTTAGATATTTCTTCACAGTTGTTTATGAATATCTTTCCAGTTCTTACAAAGATGTGGCTCTTTTCCCAGCCAGTAATATCTATTCTTTGAGAACATAGCTACTGTAGTCATTGGGGCTAACTGCCCTGTAAGCATTTTATCAATTACATCAGTGCTGCACTTTTGTGCTCCCTGCATGGACACAGTATTATTGAGTTTCTTGGTGCCTTTATTATTGATTTTTAGAAGAAAGACTTTTTAAGAAGGATTTTTTAAAAAAATTTTATGCAGCAATGAATGAATGGAAATCCAAAATCTCCATAAACTCTCATTAAAATAAAAAAAAAAACCCAAACAAACCAAAAACCACCAAACAACCCAGAAAAACCTTTTAATGAGGATGCTGTTGTTAGGTGCCATGAAGTCTGTGCACAACAGAATGGAAGGATAGGATGATGGCATTTTGGTGGAAGGGACTTTGGAGGGCAGGCAAGTGTAACACGGTACTTGATACAGTCTCTTAAAGACATTGCTGGTAACCTCTTAGTGATGGCAACTCCATCTCTTTTAAGACATTTAATTCTGTTTGCAGGCAGCTTTGATTCCTAGTGAGTTCTTCCATGGCGGGGAGCAACAACATTTTCTTTTGTTTTCATCCTCTTCTCATTGGTCTTTTGCAGTGGAATGTGTTGTTGCTAACTGCCATTCAGTTAGCCTCTGCCTGGTGGCAGTCCTGTGCACAACGGAAGAGGAAGAAACATTGCCTTTTTATGTCTCAGCCCTGTCCTCTGTTGTGTATGAAACAAGTGTGATCCATAGGGCTTTCATTTGCTAACTTTTGGAAGCAGATGGCCAGACCTTTCTTTCCACTTTCTCTTACAAAGTTTGGACCCCAGGACTGAACCTGATGGTGTGCAGCAGACTGGCTGGCAGTCTTCTTGTTTGGCAATACTCTCTACACCACTGCAGCATCAGTTTTAAGAGGCAGCTATAGAACGGAGACATTTTTTAAAAAAGCAAAAACCACAGCACTCTTTCTGCAACGTTTCTTGTTAAGCCAAGTGTTCTTGTTTTTATTTGTGCAGTTGATATATTAGGCGTTTGTTGGTTTTGTTTTCAGTTGAGTTCAGACCTGTAGCTGACACTCTAGCAGATTCTCAGAGGCAGTTTTGAGAAGCATAGGAGGAGATTGCCCATCTTTCTCTCCCAGAGCAGCTGGTGGATTTGAACTGTGTGCCTTTGGGATTACAGCATAGCTCCTTACCGCTAGACCACCTTATTGTATGTTGTTGTTGTTGTGTACCGTTGCGTGGGAACTGACCCATAGCTGACCCTCAGCAGGTTTTCAGATGCATTTAATTGCACTGGAGGAGACTCCCCATCTTTCTCCTGTGGAGCAGCTGGTGGCCTGGAACCACATGCCTTCAGGATTGCAGCACAGCTTCTTACCACTAGGCCACCAGAGCTCCCTCCTTATTGTATAAGTATAGGACCTTCAAATTTTTCAGCTTCTCAGTCTTCTTGTATTTTTAATTTATTCAGGGCACTAAATATTTATTCATCGAGCCATGTACATCATTATAGAGTCAAAATAAAAACAAGTGTTTCAGGCAAGAAAGAGAGTGCTGAGTTTCACCAAATTCTCCATTTCATTTTAAATCAATTCAGAAATCAGCATAGATGCCAATTATGTAGAATACTTGATTTATGACACTGCATTGTCAGGTGACACCGTTTTATAATTAAAGAGACAGAGATCAAAATTACTCAGTAAGATAGTAGCAGAGCTGGGATTGGAATTCAGAAGTCTGACATCCGAATCCTTGTTAAGCATTTCTTTCAACTAGTCCACTCTTTGAAATCACAGCTGAGACTTCATTCTTTCTTTTACCTTGCTCAGGTGTTGTTGTTAGGAGCCATCAAGTCAAGTATAACAATTAGCAAGCAACCTTGTACAACAAACTGGAATCCTGCCCTATCATTCACCTTTCTTCATCTCTGATACACGATTGCTGAAGTCACTGTGTCATTCCACCTCGCGGAGGGTCTTCCTCTCTTTTGCTGACTTTTCCAAGCACAATGTTCCTTTCCAAGGAATAGCCTCTTCTACCAACATGTCCACAGTACATGAGACAAGTCTTTGCCACCATTGCTTCTAGGGAACACTGTGGCTGTCCCTTCTCCAAGACATATCTCTTTGTTCTTCTGGCAGTTCACTGGATATTCAGTACTTTTCTACAACACCACAGTTCAAAGACATTAGTTCTTCTGTCATCCAGTTCTCAGATGGATACATAGCAAGTAATTGATAAGACCATCACCTGCATTAGGCATACCATAGTCTTCAAGCTGACATCTTTGTGCTTCAGTATTTTGGAGAGATCCCTGACAGAGGACTTGCCCAAAACAGTACGTCTCTCCTGATCTCCTGACTGCCCAGGAGTACTCTGTTTTTACCTACTTTCTGTCCTACTCTCTACTATATGTCTTTAACAGGCTTTTGGCTCAGCCGTTTCTGACTATCCCTGCTCCGTAGCTTGTGGGACTGTGTCTCCACATCACAAGTCCACATTTCTTTCCAAAGGGAATCTTAGTGACCCAGCTCTTGTCCTGACACCTAGCACTAGGGCACTAGGTCATGGAGATGGAAGCTGTCATAGGATAGCGCCGGAAAGAACCTCCTCTGGACATGTTTGTAACTGGCTCTTCTTCAGTATTTTATTTATTACATAGTTCTGTAATCCGGAGGATGTGTTGTATTTACTACAAAACATGAATTCACTTGTAGAAGATAGCCACTGTTTTGTTGATTTTTTTTTCCCTCTCAAAAACCCTCTGCCTTTTTAATTGTTTAATTTTACTTTCCTTCAACTATTATGTGTACTAGCCTTTCTAGGCGGAAGATGATTGTCTGATAGAGAACTAGGCAAAATAGAAGTAGGAGTTGAGAAGGTTTGCTTTTTATTTTATCAGCTGTTGATGTTTACATAGTGTTGCAGAGAGCATGCCCTGACCTGTCAGTTGCTTTTATTCCAAACAGAATGGGGGAAAACCCCCCAACTACATATTTTGCAAATTTTAAATAATAGATATTAAATCAGTTCTGTGCCTTTTCAGTTGTCTGTTTTTTTGTTATTATTTGCTTTTGAACATGTGAAGTTGTTTCCAAATTGATTTAATGATTTTTTAAAAAGTTTAATTTCACTTGTTCAAGGACTTCCTGCATGTAGCAGCAGTGGTCTCTTTAAATACACCTTCTTCCTTGGCCTGGACCTTGCACAGTTTGTCAGCACATTGTTAAAGGGCCTCCTGGGCTTCTATCCTTTTGGGGTCCTGGTGATAATTTAAAATGTGCCCCCCAGAAGCTAAAACATGTGTCTGACTTGCCTTGGTATTCCCCTCTTTGGCTGGCAGGCGCTCTTTGGTACAATTACATTCTTGAAAAGCCTCGTTAGTACGTTACTATGGATGCATTAATTAGAATCCTGTCTATAGTATTAGTGCGTCATCCTTTTTCCGGAGCTTTCTGAGAGATGAATTTGGTGCCAAGAGCAGCCAGCGGTGCTTTTAGCTAATTGAAACTTCCAGGAACTGTCTGGGAGATGTCTGGTAGTTTGAAACAAACCCCTCATCACTTAGTGTTATCTGCTTCCAAGCCAGTTACTAAAATTGGATTGGGAAGTTCATTTTTTTTTTATCTGACCAAGTGATCTATAGGTAATTCCCCAGGCACTGTCATTAAGTTCCTCCCATCTTTCATTGTTTTTCCTTCCCTAGTAAACTTGATTTGGCATTAGGAAATGTTTTCAGTACTATTTCCAAGTCGCTTAGAACGCCCAAGATATTGGTATGCCTAGGTTCCTTTCCAAGGCTGGCAGCCAAGGAGATTGAATGCTTATTATGTCAGACCCAGTTCTATGCCCTCCATGATTTTCTCAGATAGTACTGCTTAAGGAGAAAGCATTTCTTCTAAATGTACTTCCTCTCTCTTCTCGGCTGTGTGAGCCACTTACAATTTGTAGTAGTATTTATGGAACTTGTAGCAGCTCAGGAAGTGTTAAGTCATTACTTTTTTTCCTGTTTTAGAAAGAAAAAACCAAAACTGCTGGTGATATGTCTTCACCCTTGTATAATTTTAGATCAGCAGACACAAATAAACTTAAAAAAAATAGATCATTTACCATGTAATGGAAGGTCTTGATAAGTGATTTGTATTAGTGAATAATAATCTAGCCTCCTAGGTAAGGCGTTGTGCTGCCAACATAAAGGCAGGTGGTTCAAATCCACCAGCTGCTCTGCAGGAGAAACATGGATACTCTCCTTCTCTGTGTTTTACAGCCTCTAAAAACCTGGTGGAGTTCTGGTCAACAGTGAATTGGTTCTATCCTGAGGGACAAGGATATAAAATTCTGGGCATTTTTGGTTGTTCAATAATAAAATAGGAGATTTGGTAAGTGTTTCTTGCATACAGAGTCCTTCTGTGATGCCTTACTTATATTACAGCCTGTAGTAGAGAAACAAATCTGCTAATCCATATGTGACAGGAGGCTGTCCTGTCCTCAGTGCACAAGTTAGGTACATCTACTCTCATCATGCTCAGTTGATACATACCTAAGCATATAGATGGGAAAAGCAGTGTTGGGAATACAGTGATCATTTTAAAATGGAGTATATTCAAAACTCGCATACAGGACATTTCAAGGAAAGTTCTTTGACATCTGTGTTGTAACCAGGCCATCAAGGGGGGCTCAAAACCTCAAGCTCAGTACCATCGAATTGGAACAAGCTCATAGCTGATCTTCTGGTGAATAGTTTGCATCAGAGGAGACTGCCCATCTTTCTTCTACTGGACAGCTGGTGATTTGAAAACATCTGCCTTTGAGTTGGCAATGTAGCTCCATGCCCACTAAATCCCCAGAACTCCCTTACTAAGACAGGCTTCTTGTTGTTGTTAAGTGCCTTCGAGTCGCAGGCAACTCATAGTGACCCTATAAAGGAGAGTCCTTGACGCTTAGGTGCCTTTCATCCTCTCTCCAAGTTCACAGGGTTTCTGGCGGCAAGTTATTATGGAAGTGGATGCCACTCCTCCTTCCACGTAAGGCAGGCTAGTGGTGTGAAATTGTGTTGAAGTAGTAGAAGGCCAAGAGTGGCAATCTTATCCCTAAAGTTAGAGAAAGAGGCGAGATCCAGCTTAATTGTTCAGAGAATGAATGAATGACTGCATCTAACAACCTTAAAACTTGAGAACTTGAATAGAATTTTCTGTATTTCTAAAATTGACTGAGCTCTGATGTTCACTAACACTCTGACCATGAATAAGGTTCTATATAAATAGCAAGGTATTTTCATCTTCATAATTTTCAGAAGATTCTTTTAAGAGTTTGGTTCTTTTTTAATAAGAGGAAAAAACAGTTTGCTTTTTCAAACAAATACAAGCAGTCTCTGGATTATGAATGGATTCCACTCTTAAAGTCTGTCTTTAAGACTGATTTGCACATGAGTCACAACAGCTAGGGATAGTATGTAACTAACTCAGTTAAATGTTTATGTTAGTATACCCTGTGCTTTACTAAGAATAAAAAAAAATCAAAGAAGCTGCGATGCAGTTGATTACTTAATGTGGCTCTTGTAGCTAAGGCTTTTGTATCTCCTATGAAATGACTTGGTAGAATGGAAAAAATGTTATGTGCTTGTGGTCCACTAGGGGATTGGATGTTAGTTTGAAGACGAAGGTGTTCTTAGGGTTGTTGTGAGTCATACTTAACTCTATGGCACTTAACAACAATAGCAAGGAGATTGGATAGAGATGGAGAAAAGTTTGGAGTTGTCAACAATTTTATCTTACTTGGATCCACAACCAACACCCTTGGTACTAGCAGTCAGGATATCAAGAGACACGTTACATTGAGAAGCCTACTGTCAGGGACCTCTCCAGATTACTTAGGGACAGTGGTATAAGTTTGAAGGCTAAGGTTAATTCAGACCATAATCTTTTGAGTCACTTGCTATGCACAGTTCGACAGTGAATCAGGAAGACAGAAGAAGAATTTTTGTCTTTGAATTGTGGTGTTGGTGATAAGAGCACCGAGTAGCCCATGGACTGCCAAAACAATCAACAGATATGCCTTGGAAACGTGCAGCCAGAGTGCTCCTTGGAGACCAGATGGTGATACTTCTTGGATACATTGAGCATGTTACCAGGAGAGGCTGTTTCTTGGAAAGGGACACAATGCTAGGAAAGGTGGAGAGGGAGACTCTCAACAAGATGGTGACAGCAGCAGTAGGCTCCAGTGTGTTGATGAAAAAGGTGACGCAGGACAGAACAGAACAGGACACAGAACAGGGTCCAGGTCTGTTATTCATAGGGTCATTATGAGGTATATTCCACTTGATCACACCAGACAACAGGGGGATTGGATAGCTTGCAGCTAAGGTAAATGGTGACCTTTTGGCATGAGTCCATGGAACTAAAGGATTAATTAAGGATTGGTCATTTTTTTCATCTTGTCAGCCTTAAAATGAGGGATCCCTGAGTCAGGGGGGGAAAAAGGATCTCACTGTATCAAGAAGATTTAGTAGTATGAGTACATCCTTTGAACTTGAGATCTCTGCACTGAAGCAGCCTCTACCCAGAAGGCAGAGTGTTCTAACACCCACATAATGATGAGTGACAGTAGCAGAGATATAAATGAAGGCAACACAGACAACATAACAGGAGACCTGTCTAAGACAGGGCTGTGGACTTCCTGGCTCAAGGAACTAGATAACTAAGTACCTTCAGGAAAGAGGCAGCTCATGGAGTGGGTGCCTTTGAGCCTTTGTTGGGGAGTTACAGAGTTAGGCTTACCAACTAGAGTTAGAGCCAGGTGCCTTTGGGTCTAGGCTTGCTTTAAGAATTAAGTGCCTTTGAGACATTTAAATTGGTAGAGCTAATTGATTGAGCTGGGCTGTGAATAAGAATAATAGAAGAAGAATTGATGCCTTCCCTGTGGTGTTGGAGAAGAGTACTGAATATCCCTTGATGAGATGGATTGATTCAGTGACTGGGGTGATAGACGTAGCTATGTCAGAGACAGTAAGATTGACACAGGATAGAGCAGGGCTTAGGGCTGCCATACATAGGTTTGCTATGAGTCACAAGTGACTTGAGGGCACATAACAGCCACAACTGAATATCCCATGGACTGCCAAAAGAATAAACAGATATGTCTTGGAGAAGATAAACCAGAGTGTTCCTTGGAGGCAAAGATGATAGAACTTTGTTTCCTATACTTTGGACATGTTACTAGGAGAAGATATTCATTGGAGAGAGACATCATGCTTAAGAACGTGGAGGGACGCAAAGGAAAAGAAGACCCTCAACTAGGTGGATTGACACAGTGATTGCAGCAAAGGACTCACGTTATATCAGAGCCTGTGGGGGATGGCACAGGATAGGACAGGGTTCAGGTCTGTTGTTCATTGCATCATGATTAGTCCTATTCAACTTGTTGTTCCTACCAACAACAACAATAAAAATTGATTGAGGGTCGAGGCAAGGCAGCGAGGCCAACTGGACAAAGACAGTCTTGCCTTCAGATGTCCCTCTCCAAAGATTGATCCCTCCTGGCAGCATGCCCAAAGAGACAGTTTTAAAATCCTTGCCTCCAAGGAGCAGCCTGGTTTCATCCTCTTTGCGACAGACCTTTTGCTTCTCTTGGCATACTTTTCTCCAGCACCACCACTCAAAAGCATCAGTTATTCTTCTGTCACTCTTAACTATTGCACAGCTCTCTGATGTGTGGGAAGCCAATTGAGAAGATTATGACTTGGATCAGGTACGCCTAAGCTCTTTAGCTCTATGGCAAGGTCCTTGACACCAGATTTTTACCAATGCAACATGTCTTTGGTTTCAGGTTGCACTTTCCATTTAGTCTAGAACATGCCAGACTCTCAGCTTGGTGAGGGCAATTGCTGCCATCAAATGAGATCTGATATAGCCCTATGGAAAAGGTCTTACAACTTGCTGCTTTTTGGACAAAATAATTACAATTGTGGATATAGGTGCAGAATAGAAGCTAAGTAAAGTTCTGGTACAGGCATCAGGGTTTAGCATTTTGCTAAGAAGGATGACCAGGCCTGTGCAGGTGTGTCAATGTCCATGTGCAATAGATGCAAAAGACAGTGCCCACTTTCAGGAGCCTGCCATCAGGATAGAACTCTAGAAATGTGTAAGCTGAACATATATATCCTCTAGGTAGATGGAGTGGTTCCTGAAATCAAAGGAAAAGCTTAGCACACAAGTCAAAGATGATTCAAGCCAGCTTGACTAATGGATCACTTCAGGATGCCACAGAAATCAGCCCCATCTGTGCTCAGCCTTTCCATCTGCCCAGACTGTAAGTGGATGTGATTGGCTTACTATGGGCCACATGCCCGTCTCTAAGTCAGAGAAGGGCAGGATAATTTAATGGGCCATCTCTCAAGATTGCCTGCAGTGGGGGCGGGTGGGGGGGAGTGATCCACTGAAAACCGATGAGCTGTTTCCAGAAGGAACAGCCGCTGGGCCAGAAAAAGCAGCAGATGTCCCCTGCACGGAGTTTGAATCAATAATCAGGACAGGGGAGGTATATTGAATCAGTTGAAAAGTTTCTTTGCCTTCTGGCTCAGGCAGTCATGGTCTAGAGATTTGTGACATATTGCAAAACAGTTTCTATTCCATTTCTATACTGTTACAGGTTTTGATTCCTTCATTGGCCTGTTGGAAAAATACAGTGTGTGAGTCTTGACCTGCTCCTTTTCCCCCTGAATAGTGGTTCCTTTTTTGTGCTCTCTCTGTCTGAACAGCTGTGGTCAGGTTCACAACTGAATGTTTGAAATGACCATTCTGCACTAGCAGTGCAGATCGTGAGGTTTCCCTGTCTCCTTTGTAGCTCTAGTAACTGCCTCTGTGTTTCAAATTACATTAACAATATATATTGTATATAATGCCCTTGAGAATAAAGTAAATACAAGATGCAGACCTCTAAATTGTTCAGCCAACCAGGACTTGATTCCAAAAACTTGAACAAAAATTATTGGATTGAGGTTTCAGTTTTTCTCCCCTCAAAGAAAAAAAAAATAAAAACTTTTGAAAAGGATGGTGGGTGTGAAAAGGATGGTGGGTGATGCTCATAATTTCCTATTAAGTTGGACCTAACTTTACTCGCTCCTGAGTTCTGCAGTGTGGCTCTAAGGTCTCTGGCTAGTTTTGATGTTAATATATGTTTATTAGAATCTATGACTGTTGCAAGCATGGCTTCTTTTAAACTACCTCAATCTAGGTCAAGAAATTGGAACAATTAATAGTCTCATTGATGTCTAATATTGGACGTCATTGAGTAAACAAATAAATGAGTCCTACTGAATGTATTTAGAAGAGAATACATGAAATGATTGCAAATATATCCTTACTTATGACTGCAAAACCGTAATTGTTCTATAGTCATATTACCAAGCAACGGAATTATTTTGTATCTTCTCCCTCCTACCTGCCCAACCCCGCGTTCCTGTTGCATAATCCCTATAAATGACAAATTTTGGGGGAAAAATGTGAGCCTGTTTAACATTATCAAATTGTAAGGACAATACATAGCTAGATTTGTTCATTGTTCACAATTTTAATTAAATATTATCCAAGTATTCAAAAAAAATAGGACTTAATTGTCATTAAGACTTTCAACTGAAACATTTTAAAGGGGAGATTGACTTTCGAATCTCTGAGGAGGATAGGGTGACAGGAACTGTGTGAGAGACAAACATTGTGCCACTCTGCTAATTCAATATCATTTAATCCTCATATTACATGTATTTTATGAATGAGGAAGGAGAGGTTCAGCTTAGAAAAGAACTAATTCACTCAGTCTTATATAAAAGTGTTGTAATCCCAAGTTTAAATGATCTTCATAATTGACATTTCCCTAACTGCAAACTTTCCTAGTTCAATGGTAAAAATAGCAGCATGTATTTATTTCATGCATGTGATAAACCAGGTATTGTCCTAAAGTTTTACACGTACATTAGCCTACAAAAGCCCCCTGAAGAAAGTAGGCATCAAAAGGTTAAATAATTTGTATGAGATGACATTGTAGTTAACTCATGGCAACCGTATCTGCACTACAGAACAAAACAGTACCTGGTTCTGCACCATTTTCCTGCACAATCCTCCTGCACTGTCCTCCTGCACCATTTTCACAGTCATTACGATGTTTGGGCCTCTTGTTGAGGCCATTGTGTTGGGTCAACTCATTGAGAATCTTCCTCCTTTTTGATGACCCTCCACTTTATCAGGCGCAATGTCCTTCTCCAAAGATTGACCTCTCCTGATAACACACATGAGGCTGTGTCTCACTATCCTTGCTTCTGAGGAGCCTTCTGGCTCCAGTTTGAAGGCCGGTTGGTTTGTCCTTCTGGCAGCCCATGCAGAGTGAATATTCTTCACCAACATCGTAATTCAAAGGCGATAGTCTTCCTTACTTATAATTCTTTCACATGCACATGAGGCAGTAGGAAATACTCTTATGTTGGGTTAGGTGTACCTGAGTCGTCCTGTGATATCTTTGTTTTTAGTGTTCCAAAGAGAGCACTGGCAGCAGATTGGCCCAAGACAATGCTAACTTTAACTCATGTCCATGGAGTCGGAACCTGCTTAGAGCAGAGCTGCCAGCAGAGGGTTATCTTGCTGTTGTGTACCATTGGAATCACCAGCTCATAGCTAGGATTGACCCTCTAGGAAGTTTTCAGAGAAGACAGCATATAGCATGGAGATGGCCCATTTTTCTTCTGCAGAACAGCTGGCAGATTCGAACTGCATGCTGTTGGGTTGGTAGCGCTATTCCTTACCATTAAAGCCAGGGGGACATCACTCTTCCTTTTCTTTTTTTTTTTTTTTTACTTTTTTATTATTAGTGATTTTTATTGCAATATATTTTTTACAGCATATTCTTTCCATTTAATTTTTCCCCCATTCATTCATTGTTGCATATTTTCCTCCATGCCCACCCCTCCCCTCCCAGTTAGTTTTTCTCTTTGAAAAGAAAAACCAATTCTTTTGTTGTGTGAAATGGTGCAACTCTTCTTTTCCCTGAGGAACAGCTGGTGGATTTGAATTACCACAGTGTGCCACCTGTGGGTTAGACACATTGCTCCCTCCCTCCCCACTGGGCCACCAGAGCTTCAGTCACACCTTGTTTAATATCCTGATTTCTTAGCTTTTCTTCAGTGCCATTTAAATCTTAACTCAGTATTTTCTTTAGAGAGACCTTTATTTATTGCTTGGTATAAAGTTGTAATAATAATAATAATAATATAATAGCAGCTATAGGATGATAATGATAAAATTTTAAACATTTGTTAAATTCTTATTATAAGCATTGATCTTTATGTGTAAGTCTCTTTCTCTCTGTCTCTGTCTCTCTGTCTTTCTCTCTGTCTCTGTCTCTCTGTCTTTCTCTCTTTCTCTCTGTCTCTGTCTCTCTCTTTGTCTCTCTCTCTGTCTCTCCCTCTCTCTCTCTCTCATTCTGTAAGTATGAGTGATAAATACGGGCAGTGGAAGAAAAGGACGCTGTATACCAACATACTCAGCAGTTTACCAGTCATTTCTGGAAACTGATTATAGTCACCACTTGCTTGTCTTTTAAAATTTGTAGATTTAGCCATGATCACAAAGCACCACTGGACTTTGTGTCTCAGTGCTGGCTGCGGAGTAAACCACGTGACTTGTTGCTGTACAGCATCTAGATACAACACTTGGGGATGAGGAGAGCTTTCCATTTTAATTTTTTTTTCCTTGTTATTCAGAACAAATAAGGTATTGGCTTTTTCCTCCCTCCCCTCTGCCTAGTGTACAGGGAGTACTAATTTCACAGAATTGTAGATCTGAAAGAGAATGTGAGATTATTAGCCTAGTTTCTTCATGGTACAAAGGAAGGTACTAACCCCCAGGGATGAAGTGGTTTGCTCAGGGTCATGGAAGTAATTGGTGGAAGAGCCCAGGCTCTTCTCATAGCCACCAAGTGGAGAGTGAGTTTAATGGCTGCCTTCTGGGAGGAGAAGACCAATATTTGATCACTCCAGGATGGTGATGAAGATACCAAGTTGTGTCTTCTCCACAATGACGATGATTGCGGGAGGCTCACTTGGTCACCAAAGGAAACCACTTGTATATTTAGAAATTCAGAGTCATATCTTTTTGTAGCACTTAAGCCATATATAATGCACTATGCTCTTAACTTCCATTCTTCAGAAGTTTAGAAATGACATTTGGTCATTTTTCTAGCTAAGAACACAAGTCTAGCCTGAAAACAAACCAAACCAAACCAAACAACCCTTGGTTTGATATGCATGTAGGAAGTGCAAAATAATTTGGTCGTTAGTCAAAAAGTAAATCCACCATTGAGAATGCAGAACTACTTTTCTTCTGGAAATTAGAAAAAGCAAATGGAACAGCCTCTGAATGTAGAATGTTCTGTATAGCAGGGATTCTCAATTACTGCATTGTCCTCTATTCCATTTTGTCTGTTTTAGGAAACTTCCTTACCTTGCTCATTTTGAGAAGATGTAGACAGAATTGTTTACTTGGGGGGGGGGTATAATTTGATTCTATTGGCTTTAAGAAGCAGTTTCTGTAGAGAATAACATTAAACGGAACTGTTTCAGAGAATAACATTAAAGGGAACTGTTTCAGGAGCCGCTGTAGAAATATGCTTTTGCAGAGAAAGAACTTTGCTGATGGCAAGGTGCCTGTTGAGGTTTGTTCTGCAGAGCTTTTAGTCGAAGAAGAATAATGAGGCTGCTGTTGTTAAGTGCCATTGAGTCAACTACAGCTGGTGAACAGCAGACCTGACCTTTGCTCTCTCCTGCACCACCCTCCTGATCCTCTCCAACACACTCGAGCTTATTGTTACAGTCAGTTATGTTGTTATCGTCAGATGTTTCCCTGAGCACTGAGACTCCAGTGTGAATGCTTGTTTTTGTAGCAAACACAAAATATTGTGGTAAAGGTAATACAAATATCATTATCGTTACTACTTCGTGGCTACATGGAGGTGCTCCATAGAACCTGAAAATGGAAAGATCAGAATATAGTAAAACCATCATCTGCAAGTGAGGCATGGAGAGTTTGACTAAAATGACGCTGTTGTTGTTAGGTGCTGTTGATTTGATCAGA
The DNA here is from genome assembly GCF_000299155.1 of Elephantulus edwardii. NCBI lineage: Eukaryota > Metazoa > Chordata > Mammalia > Macroscelidea > Macroscelididae > Elephantulus > Elephantulus edwardii. The sequence continues at coordinate 1,036,354 of NW_006399972.1, forward strand.
CTCATAGAGACTATATATACTAAGAGTCAGAACCTTGCTCCATCCTGTGCCATCCTTATGATCTCTGCCATGTTTAAGATTGTTACAATCACTGTCAATTTATCTTGTTGGGAATCTTTCTCTCTCTGCCCCTCTATTTTTTCTAGCACAATGTTTTTTTTTTCCAAAGACTGGCCCCTCCCTTAGAAACATTAGAAAGTGAAATGCTTTAACTTCGAGGGGAATGGTTATGGAAGGCAATCCTGTGTGGTGCAGACTGCTGCATGCAGACTTCAGATTGCCAGTTTGTACCCACCTGATGTCAATGTCATCCACAACTTGTCATGATCCACACAGTCAAATGCCTTTGTATAGTCAATAAAGCACAAATAGACATTCTTTTGGTATTCCTTACTTTGAGCCAAGATCCATCTGATATCAGCAATGACATCCCTGGTGCCACAGCCTCTTCTAAATTCTGCTTGAACATCTAGCAGTTCCCTATCTATTTACTGTTCCAGCCATTTTTGAATGATCTTCAACAGTATTTTGCTAACATGTGTTATCAGTGATATTATTCAATAATTCCCACATTCAGTTGGATCACCCTTCTCGGGAATAGGAACAAATATGGACCTCTTCAATCCATTGACCAGGCAGCTGTCCTCCAAATTTCCTGGCATAGACTGGTGAGTGCACCCAAGGCTGCATCTGTTAATTGAAATGAGTCAATTGGTATCTCATCGATTCCTGGGACCTTATTTTTTGCCCAAGGCCTTTAATGCAGCTTCCACTTTCTCTTTCATTACCACTGGCTCTTTCATTACCATTGTTCATATGGTACTTCCTGAAATTTTTCATTGTAAATCAGTTCTTTCTGGTACAGTGACTCTGTGTATTCCCTCCATCTTCTTTTGATGCTTTCTGGGTTGTTCAATACATTGCCCATAGCATCTTTCAGCAATGCAGTGCCTAAATTTATTTTATTTAGTTATTTAGTTTATATTTTAGTTCTTTCAGCTTGAGAAATGCAGAGTGAGTTCTTCCCTTTTTATTCTCCAATTCCAACTCTCTGCACATCCCATTATGATACTTTGCTTTGTCTTTCTGAGCTGCCCTTTGAAACCATCTGTTCAGCTCTTTCACTTCAACAAGGTTTCCTTTAGATTTGGCTTCCCAATGTTTTAGTACAATCTTTAGAGTCTCTTCTTGCATACATTTTGGTTTTTTCTTTCTCCTCTCTTTTTGTAGTGACCTTTTGCTTTCTTCATGGATGGTATCCTTGATACTATCTCATAACTCATCTGGTCTTCTATCATTGGTGTTCAGTACTCAAACCTGTTCTTAAGATCATGAAATTCTGATGGAATTGATTCTAGATCATATCTTGGTTCCTGTGGACTTATTTTCATTTTCCACAGCCTCAATTTGAACTTTCATGTGAGTAATTTATGATAATGACCCACAGTCAGAATGTAGTTTTGACTACTAATATTGCTTCTCCAATAATTTCTTCCACAAATGTAGTCAGTCTGATTCCTATGCAGCCCATTGGGTGAAATCCATGTGTAAAGTTGTCTTTTGTGGCTTCTAGAAAAAGTATTTGCAATGAGTAAATCATTGTAAATCCAAAATTCAGTCATTCTATTTCTAGCCTCATTTCTGTCACCAAGCCCATATTTTTCAACTACTGCTCTTTGTTGTTTCTTACTTTTGCATTCCAGTCAGCAATTATAATTAATATATCCTGATTGCATGTTCAGTCAATTTCAGACTGCAAAACTTGATAAAAATTATCAATTTCTTCCTTTTGGCCCCAGAGCAGTTGATTGTACTCATGAGGAACCTATACCAGGATCAGGAGGCTGTTGTGCAAATAGAGCAGGGGAGCACTGCATGGTTAGGAATTAGGAAGGGCGTGTACTCTATCAACGTCAGGGATGTCCTCTATCAACATGCCTGTTCAGTCTATATGCTGAGCAAATTATTCGAGAAGCTGGACTCTATGAAGAGGAATCAGGCATCAGGATTGGAGGGAGACTCATCTTTATGTCTGGAAAGCATAAACCCGTGTTACTCAGATGACACAACTTGCTGAAAGTGAAGAGAATTTGAAGCACTTGTTGCAAAATATCAAGGGATGCAGCCTTCAGTATGGATTGTGTCTAATATTAAGAAAACAAAGATTCTTACCACTGGCCTAATAGGAAGTGTCATGGTAGATGAAGAGGACATTGAAACTGTTAACAGCTTCATCTTGCTAGGATCCACAATTAACACCTTTGGTATGAGCAATCAGGAGATAAGGAGATGCATTGCGATGGGAAAATCTGCAGCTAGGCACCTTTCCAAATTATTGAGAAGTAATGATGCCACTTTGAGGCCTAAGGTGCGGTTGACTTCAGGCCATGGTCTTTCCAATTACTAGCTATGCATCTGAGGCCTGGACAATGAATAAGGATGATGGAAAAATAATTCATGTTTTTGAGCTGTGGTGTTGGAGAAGAGCACTGAACATTCATTCCATGGACAGCCAAAATAACTGAATAGATATGTCTTTGAGAGGGTGCAGCCAGAGTGCTCTTTGGAGGCAAGAATGATGAGGCTCATGTCACATACTTTGGACATATTGCTAGGAGGTGCTATTCCTTGGAGAGGGACATGATGTTGGGAAAGGTGGAGGGTCAGCGAAGGAGAGTAAGACACTCAACTAGGTGGATTGACAAGGTGACTGCTGCAGTGGGCTCTTGTGTGTCAGGAAGTACGAGGATGGTGTAGGACAAGACTAAGTTCAGATATTTTGTTCATAGGGCCACTATTATTTGTACTCAACTTGATGGCACCTAACAACAACAACAACCTGCACAACAACCACCTGCCTAAAGACACTGTGGAAGATAGAATTGTGAATCAGCTTTCTTAAAGATACAGCAAAACAAAACAAAAGCATCTGAGACATTTCTATACTCTAACACATAGGACGACTGCTGTGAGCCAAAATCAATTCTGGATGGATGGCTTTTTATAAGTTTGGTTCTCAAACTCATTGATGTTGAGTCAGAGCCAATTCAGAGCCAATCCTTCAAGAGGGTTTTGGAGGCTGAACCTCACATTGGAGGACATGGTCCATCCTCTGGAACCACTGAGGGATTTGCACCACCAGAGAGGCACCACTTCTAGGCTAACAGAGCAATTCCCTAGGCACTAAACCATCAGAGCTCTTGTGGTTTGTGTAGGGAAACAAACTCTAATGAGTCAGATTTAAACATTGACAACACTCTTCCAACCTGTATGGAAGGGAGGAGACACATTAACCAGTAGACTTGAAGCATTAGAGTTCTTGCAACAGACTTTGAAGATTTTGGTCCTGTGGATACTCTAAAGTCTTTCGTGTGACGAGTTGCTTCAATGCTTTCCAGACATACAACCTGATCTTTGACTTTCTATGTAGGTCATCATGGGATCTCAGTTACTTGACTTCCAATGACAGTGATTTCTCATTATCAATGAACTAACCTTTGCTATTGATTTATTTACCAGTGTTATAGGTTTGGTTAATTTGTACCCACTTTTTAGAGAAGTTCAATTTTGGTATGTTTCTAAAATTTATTTTTGTTCATTAAGTAATTCATATATCAAACATTGAATGCTTACTATAAGCTATTTAGGTAGTATAGTAGTGGAAACAGGTGAACCAGCAAGTCCAATATAAAGATAGTAAATACCTGTGCTAGCAACCCAAAAGCACATGGTTCAAATCCACCAGCTGCTCCAAATAAAATAGATGGACAGTCTCCTCTTATGGGTTTTATTGCCTCTGAAAACCCTCTGAAAGGTCAGCTATGAGTCAGTTACATTCTAATTTACTCAACAACAAAACCAAAAACCAGTCTGGATTTTCTTCTTATTGTATTGAGGTGTTTTGTATTGTGTGGCGGTATTTTTGTGGGGGAGTTAGTTTTTTTGATGTTATTGTTGTTTGTGGCCAAGTTGGAACCAACTACTAGCTGACCCTCCAGCAGGATTCCAGAGGCAGTGAATCGAAATGGAGGGGATTGCCCATAAAGGTTCCTAATATCTCTTTTTTCTTGGGGTCATGTCAAAATATTGTTATGTGCCATTGAGTTGACTGCAACTCATCATGACTGTATGCACAACAGCTCTAACCTCGTTCTGTTCTGAGCTGATCACTGTCTCTGATACACCTACCCTCATTACCCTAGTTACTTTATCAATCCATATCATCCAGGGTGGTGCTGTCCCTCCACCCCTCCAAGCATCATATCATTCTCCAAAGACTGGTCCTTCCAAACAAAGGGCTTCTGCCGTGAAGTGGCACACGTAGGGCAACTCTATTGCTCTATGTGCGGAATCGACATCAAGAGATGTCGGAAGCGTAATTTTTGCCCACTGGGCAGCTGGTGATCGTTGGTCCTGGTGATTAGGAAAAAAAAAAAAAAAGACTGGTCCTTCCTGGCTACATGGCCAGAGCATGTGAGATGGACATCAAAATCCTTGCCTCCAAGAAACAACTTGGTTTCATCCTCTCCAGGACAGACCTGTTAGTTTTCTTGGCAGTCTATGGTATGTTCAGCACTCTTCTTTAGCACCACAACTAAAAGGCATTGATTATTATTTTGTCATCCCTAGTCATTGTCCAGCTCGCTGATGCATAGCAAGTTATTACAAAGGCCATGGCCTGGAGCATGTGCACCTTAGTCTCTAGACTGACATCTTTGCTCTTCAGTACTCTGAAGAAATTCCTGAAAGTGAGAATGAAGCTGTGGGAAGATACCAAGAATATTATCCATAAAAAAAAAAATACAAAAGGTCATTAAAGACAAAGGAGGAAGAAGACACCAAGATGGATGTTTGAAGAGACTCTGGATATTGCCAGTCTGTTAGGGTTTTCTAAATTGTACTGATTCCCAAGTGAGGGAAGAGGTTGATTTCTATCCCTTGAATACATATTAGTAAGTGAGAGAGAAATGGAATGTCCTGTTCTGTGTATCATCACTTGAGACCCCAGGCAGTGTAATTAGATATGTCTGAGGTGTGAGAACTGGCTCCTCTGATAAGAAGACCTGAGGGCCAGGCACTTACCAAGGCTACTGGTTACATAAAGTATTCATAACCTCGGGTGTCAGCTGAGAACAGAGCTGAGGGATCGTATTATTGAGGCTCTGTGTCAGTTCCAGATGCTGAGAACAGCACACATTGGCCTTTGTACTATCTTTAAGGACAGTCTAGGAAAATTTAAGAGGTTTTAAGTTTGATATGCTGTTTTTGTTAGTCCTTATATGACACTGAAACAATATGAAAGTAGGAGGAATACATATGGTGTTTTTAAACTGGATGTTAGTAAAAGGGAATCATTGCCTAGGTGATCTTTTGCAAAGCTGCGAGTATCTTCAGATTAGTAAAATGGGTATGATAAAGTCCTAGTGTGGAGCTGTGAGGCCTCCACGGTGATGAGTATAACCTGTAATTCTCACCTGTCACCTATCTTGGAAAACTTCTGGTGTACTGCATGATAATCCAGCTGCAGGGTGAGATCTAGACTTCATGTTAGTGTGGGTGAGTGCCCTGCCTTTGACTTCCCTTGCCTGGACAGAGAATTGAGCTGGATGCGAGACAACAGGAAGGTCACTGATTCCATGGAGGCATGAGGGGGTGTATAGCAATTTCAGTGGCTCTTAAAGAGAGCTTGATGTTACAGCCTCAGAGACTTTAATGACTGCTAAACTTATGGGTGTCGAACTTCCCAGGAAAGAAGGCTAGGAGAGGAAAGAGGGAGTGGTTTATTAGAGAAGGTGGAAGTATTCTTTGGAGGCAGGGATGACAGAACTTTGTCTCACATTGTTTGAGCATGTTCCCAGGAGAGGCTTGGAAAGGGATCTTATGGGAAGGTGGAAGGTCAGCAAAAGAGAGGAAGACCCTGAATGAGACAGATTAATGCAGTGACTGTAGCAATAGGCTTAAGTGTGTCAGAGATGATGAGGATGACACAGGATTCAGGACAGTATTCAGATAGGTTGTTAATGGGGTCACTAAGAAGTATACTTGACTCAGAGGCACTGAACACCACCACCCATCTTCTAATACATCACAGCATGAAAGATCTTCCATGACCTGGTCCCTGTGTTCTCTCTTGCGCTCATGTCTTACTGATTAATTAGAATACTGTATAAATATTCCAAATTATTGAGGAGTAAAGATTCTCACCACTGGGCCAATTGGCAGCATCAGAATGGATAGTGAAGAGATTGAGATTGTTCACAGCTTTACTGTGCTTGGCTCCACAGTCAACACTCCTGGCACCAGCAGCCAGGAAATTAAAAGACGTATTGCAATGGAAATGTCTACTGTTAGGGACCTCGCACAAGTACTAAAAAGCAATGGTGTCATTGAGGAGACTAATGCGCACTTGATACAGGCCATGGTTTTTGCAGTCACATGTTATGCATCAAAGAGCTGAACAATGACTATGGCGAATAGAAGGAGAATTGATGCCTTTGAGCTGTGGTGCTGGAAAAGAGTATTGAATGTACCGTGGACTGCTAAGAAAAAGAACAGGTTCGCCCTGGAGAGAGTTAAATACTTGGAGGCAAGGATTCTGAAGCTTCGTCTGACATACTTTTGGACATATTGCAAGGAGGGGACTGGTCTATGGAGAGGGACGTCATGCTTGGGAGGGCGGAGGGACAGTGCAGGAGGGGAAGACCCTCTATGAGGTGGATTGATTCAGTGACTGGGGTAATTGGGGTGGTTGTGTCGGAGCCAGTGAGATTGGCACAGGACAGAGCAGGGTTAGGGCTGTTGTACATAGGGTCGCTATGAGTCACAAGCAACTCGACGACACATAACAACAACAAACAACAACAATGTTTGTTAGAGGACTAAGGTGCCTCTGATTCAGACCACGGTCTTTCTGCTCAATTGTTATGCATCTGAGAGCTGGAAAGTGAATAAGGATGACAGAAAAATTATTGATGCAGTTGAGCTGTGGTGTTGGAAAAGAGTGCTGAACATGTCAAGGATGGCCAAAAGAACAAACAAATATGTCTTGGAGAGGGTGCAGCTGGAGTACTTTTTGAAGGCAAGAATGAGACTTTTCCCCACATACTTTGGGCATGTTGCTAGCAGGGACCATTCATTGGAAAAGGACATGATGCTAGAAAGGGTAGAGGGTAGGTGAAAGAGAGGAAGACTTTTGACCAAGTGGATTGATACAGTAATTGCCCCATGGGACTCTTGTGAGATGGCACAAGATAGAACAGAATTCAGATCTTTTGTTCCTGGGGTTGCTATGAATTGTACTCAACTCGATGGCACCTAACAACAAATCAACACTCTTGGCACCAGCAGTCAGGAACTCAAAAGACAAATTGCATGGGAAAATCTGCTGTCAGGACTTCTCCAGAGTATTGAGGAACAATGCTATCATTCTGGAGACTAAGGTGCACCTGATCCAGGCCATGATCTTTGGAATTACTTACTATGCATCAGAGAGCTGGACAGTGGCTAAAGATGACAGAAGAATAATTGATGCCTTTGAGTTGTGATAATGGAGGAGAGTATTGAACATACCATGGATGCCAAGAGAACTTATAGGTCTGTCTTAGAGAGTGTGAAACCAAGTTTCTCCTCAGAGGCTAGGATTTTGAAGCTCTACTTCCCATACTTCAGGTACGTGATCAGGAGCGAACAGTCTATGGAGAAGGGAGAGAGAGCACAGGAGAGTAAGGGCCAGGGTGAGATGTACTGACACAGTAACTGGGGTAATGGTGGTAGGTATGTCAGAGACAAAAGGCTTGGCTCTGAATAGGACAGGGTTCAGAGCTATTATGTCTATGAGTTAGTTGCAGGCGACTCGATGGCACATAACAACATTTATACTCCTCTGCATGCATTACTGAATTTTTCACATCTCATCCTCCAGTACCTTGCTGGTGGTCTTTATCTTTACTGAAAGACTAAAGGACTTTGTTTCCTGTGGTGACAGAACCCCTTAGACATACTTTTTCCCCTCCTAGAGTTTGTTATCAGTACTTGCTTATGTTTGGTGCCTGTATCAGTGGGTGGAGACTTATTGCTTGCCTTCAAGACAAAGGCCAGATAAACCACCCTGTTGCTGTTCCCCATTATTTACGTAGCACACATTGAGTTTGCCAGTTGCGTTTTTTGTGCTGGTCTTAGGAAGATGAGTAACACATCACCTGTAGCCTCGGGGAGTTCTCATTTTGAAATGAAGAGGCTAACGCATAAGCAAAGAAGAAACAGATCCCCGGGTAAGTGTGTTACTAGGAATAGGGTGGCTAGAAGAAGTACACTGGATGTGGTATCCAGGAAGACCTCCACATTGGTAAGATCTTAAAGGAGGAATTGTCATGACGAGAGTCCAGAATAAGAGCTGCATAGTAAAGTGGGCTGTGGAGGGGGACTGTATAACAATGAAAGAGCATTTTTTTTCCAATGAAAAACGTGAACTGGTGGAGGGGAAGGGGGGTAGAGAGGAAAATGTGCAACAGTGAATGAATGTAAATCCAAGTTCTTTATAAACTTTCATTAAAATCTCAATACAAAACCATGACAAATTCATAGGGTTTTTCGAAGATGGATTTCTAAAATTCCAAGTGCCAAATCTCCAGTGCTTTGAAACTTAGCAAATTGCCACCTTTCAATTAATTTAAGCCAAATGTGTCTGTCTGGGAAGGTTCATTTGCTGCAAAAGTAAGAATCCTAGCTTTTTCTATAATGTTTTTAAATTGTGGATTATAATCACTGTTAACACATGTTGCATGAAGAATCCAGTTTTTGACTCATTTTTTGTATTTTGTTTTGGTTTTGCTTTTGTTTGCTCTTTCATAAATATAGTAGCTTGTAATGTTTCAAGAATGGCTCTTAATTTGGAAATTAAAAGCTACATAAAGAATTTTTGTTTTCTTGAAAAATAAAGGAGAAGGAATTGGCATTGGAAAGGTTGAATGAAGACCTCCTGGTAGCACATTGGTTAAGCATTGTTGGCTGTTAACAGAAAGGTCTTTAGTTTTGTGGGATAAACACGTGACAGTCCATTTCCAGAAAGATTTTCAACCTTGGAAACCCTATGAGGCTCTTCCACTCTACCCTATGGGATTGCAGTGAGTATAAAATCAACTCCATGGCAATGAGTTTGGTAATATTTTTTGTGAGGGAGAAAAGAGAAGACAAATGGGTATTTAAGATACTATGCTGATGGTGCCCATTTTTAAAGAAAAGCGAAGACTGCAGTCCCTTTTAATCATTATAAGGCCAAATAAACATTACCCCCCCCCATTTATTTTCTGTACTTCTAGAACTTGCATACGAAGTATTATCAATATTGAAACAAGGTGTTATTTGAAATCACCTTGAATCTGTTGTGCTGTGATGGTGAGGTGACCTGTAATGTTGTTAAGACACATCAGATTTCTTGTGTATGAACAGTGTTTGGCGGGAAGGTTAGGTGGTCATACTGGGAGCTGTGGTGGCTTAGGGAAAAGAAGCTGCACTGCAGTCCTAAAGGGACGAGTTTCAAGCCCACCAGTTGCTCTGTGGGAGAAAGAGGGACAATCGGCTCCCATTCTGAAACATTCTCCTCAAACCCATTGGAGGGTCAGCTCTGAGTTGGTTCCAATTTTACAAACACAACAACAGCAATGGGTTAGGTATTTGTGATGCTTTTCCTATTGAAACCTTCATATTTGTCTTTTCCCATCTGTTTCAAAAGAAAAAACAAGACACAAATCAGAAAAAACATGACCTAAAAGCACAATATTTTAAAATGTAAATGTACATTTTAATATAATGTGTAATTGAATCTTGTCTAAAAGTGTAATGTCAAAGTATTAGTTGGTTTTGGATATTTATGTATAAATGGATTTGATTTTGCATGTCCGTTTACTAAATACTGGTGGAAGAAGAGCATCCAGAGTGCACCTTAGAAGCAAAGCAGACACACTTTGGACATGTTGTCAAGGGGGGACCAGACCTTGGGAAGGAATATCATGCTTGGAAGGGAGGAGGGACGAGGAAGGAGAGGGAGACCTTCATTGAGATGAATTGACACAGTGACTGCTGCAGTGAGTTTGAGCCTGGTGGAGATTGTCAGGATGGTGCAGGATAAGGCAGGACGGTTATGCACAGATGTGTTGTACATGGACTTGAACGAATTCGTGGACTTGAAGGCACCTAAACACTTTTTAAAATCTAGTAGAAATGTTAGATGGGAAGTTTTGGTTTTTTTGGTTGTTTTTTTTTTCAAGAGGAACAAATACACTGATAAAGGGAAGCATGTAGCTTTCAACAGACTTTTTTTTTCCATTCTAGAATATGTTGTTTTGAAATATGCTTTTAGTGTGTATAATGAAATATTTCTTCTCAAGTAATAAGACTGTCCCTTCTTAAGGTTATGAGAAGACGGATGATGTCTCGGAGAAGACTTCCCTGGCCGACCAGGAGGAAGTGAGGACTATATTCATCAACCAACCCCAGCTGACAAAGTTCTGCAATAATCACGTCAGGTAGGCACTGCTGCAGATGCTCCGGACAAGGTATTGCAGCCGAATCCGGGAGGACATTGCCTGCATGCACATGAACTGAAAACACTCGCATGGAGCTTTCAGTCACTGTGAGCTCACTGCTACCAGGTTCTTTGTTTCCCTACCTTCTAGTGGATCAAAGAGGTGGTAAATAGAATCTGGATGAAAGTAAGACTGATAGAGTAAACAGCCACACTCTGCCAATTTCACTGGTAGAATTTGAACACTGAGTGCTGCTCATGAGTAAAAGAATTTGTCATAATCCAGCAATGAGATTGAAGCATTATTGTTTTTGGTTTAATAGGATTTATCATTTTAATGGAGATCCTTGCAATTCCAGGGAGAACTCCTTTTGGTTAAATAGTCCTTAAATAGTAGCTTTTGGTAATTGTGAGTTTCACTGTGGTGCTGAAGATGAGAGGTCTGCAAGAATCACTTGAGTGTTACGTTTTCATCCCAGCAATAGTACAGAAAGGATCAATATTAGCACTAGCCGCTCAGTACTGCATGTGACCTATGCAGACAGCTGAACACCTCAGTGATTGAGTGCACTGTTTGCTCCAATGGCAGAGTTGCCAGAGTTGAGAAATGCCAGTTTGAAATGACTATTTACACCTTCAGCTTCTACTGTACAGTTTCTTAATTTGAAATGTGTCCCATGTGTCTCTTTATTTTCTTTATTCTCCTTTCTATTTGATAACAAGAAGACCATCAGATATCTCCAAGAACGAAGTAGGGATAGCTCACCGGTGCCTTGTTTAGTGTAGAGTTCCAGTCTTCTTGTCAGGAATCCACAAAGAAAACACCAGCTGAATCCCAGAAGACTCTCCATTTCTTTAAAGTTAGTCAGGGAAGGCATCGTTATTTTATAGTTCTGTTTCCAACTGCTAACTTTTTATATGTATAAGATTTAATTTTCTATTAACCTGTTGTCCTTTTTATACTAAAAACACTAAAAAACTAAAGTTTTCTTCATTTTAAGCCAAATTAGCCAGAGATGGCAAAACATTTTAAGGAAAAAATAAAATCTGTGATATATGCATTCTTTACTATTTAGCCAATTCTTTCACTATCTTCATTTTGGTTAATGACTTTTTGGGGTATTCTTCCAGTTTTAAACAGTGTGAAGACCTGTTCATCATCTGTTCTTTTTTTCATATCGTGATAAAAGGAGGTGTACTAATGGTGACATTTTATGCTCTTTTTCATTTGTCTTTTACAGCACTGCAAAATACAACATTATCACATTTCTGCCACGGTTTCTCTACTCTCAGTTCAGAAGAGCCGCTAATTCATTTTTTCTCTTTATTGCACTGCTTCAGGTAAAGTCACCCTGTAAAAACCTTCATCAAAGTGTTCAGGTGTAGATGCATATTTCTGTTAAGTCCTTGGCCAGTGTGCTCTGAATGTGATCTAAGGCAGAGAGAAGAACCTGGTAATGGTGGATATTTTGGGCTCTTGCTGCAGGCCCTGTCAGAATTCCGCTACCTCTGTGTGCCTCATTTATCACCTGATTTTAAGTCATCTGTGAATTCAGCCTAGCACAAGAGCTGTTTATTTCACTTGGAGAATGAAGATGGGATTTTTTTCCCCTTAAGTATTATTTTAGTAATGATATGAGTTCTAAAGCATAGCCTATAAGGATAACTAGTTTAAATCTTGTGTTTTCTTTTGTATTTGAGTTCATTGTAATCAGAAAAAAAATTGCCATATTTTGTTTTAAAAATGTAGGCCCTCTGGATAGCATAAATGATTCACTCTTGGCTACTAACTGAAGAAGCCCTGGTGACCTGGTGGGTAGGGAGTTGTGCTGCCAACCCAAAGATAAGCAGTTTCAATTCACCCACTGCTTCTCAGGCAATAAATGGTCAGTCTGCATTCTCGTCCCATGAGATTTACTGGTTCTGAAAACTCGCTGGAGGGTCAGCTATGAATCAGTTTTGACTCAGCAGCTCATACATAACAACAAACCACAAGGTTGGCAGTTTGAAACCATCCATTAGCTTTGTCGAAAACATGCCTAGTGATTTGGTTTTATTAATTGTAAAAAAGGATTACAGCATACAAAAAAGCATAAAAGGAAAAGATTTAAAGTTCTTGTACCACTACTCAAATAGACCAGTTAGAGTATATATCCTTCTGATCTTTTTTTTTCCTTCCAAGCACAGGTTATTGATTTATGTTATAAAAGTGGGATTTTATGTATATCTAGTTTCAAACTTCTTTGTGTTGATTGTGTGTGTTGATTGTTGTTGAGTCGAGCAAAACTCATAATGACCCTATGAACAAAAGGCCTAAAGCCGTTCTATAGCTACCTTCATTTATCAAAGTTCATAGAGTTTCCAGAGGCATGTTGTTTTAGGAAGCAGTTGCCATTCCTGCTTCTAACAAACTTCGTTAACTCGTGTAAATATATTAGTATATTTTCTTGTTAGCAGTTATTTTTCTAACATGTAATTTATAATGACTGATACTTTAGCATTTGAATAAACTATAATTTATCTAACTGATCTCCTAGTATGCATGTGAGCTCTGCACTCCACTGCTTACTGTGAAGAGTTCTGTTTGTTGTTGTGTACCATTGATTCAGAACCAACTCATAGCTGACTTTATAGATTTTCAGAGACAGTAACTCACATGGGAGGAGATTGCCCATCTTTCTCCTTTTTGAGCAGCTGGTTTCAAACTGCATACTCTTAGGCTGGCAGCACAACTCCTTACCACTACGCCACCAGAGCTCCCCTTAGATAGAAACAAATTACTTTAATTGGCCAAGATATCAGTGAGGCTTATTTTTTGAATCACTAAATCTTTGTAGTTCTTATATATTTTTTTATTCTTGGTAGTTCTCACTGAATTTCTCTTTTTCTCTTCTTCCTTTGTGTAGCAAATACCTGATGTGTCACCTACAGGTCGTTACACAACACTGGTTCCACTCTTATTTATTTTAGCAGTGGCAGCTGTTAAAGAGATAATAGAAGATATTGTAAGTGTTCAACTCTTTCGTTATCTTTTTAATGCACATTTGCAACTGTTGCTTTACTAGGTTATTTTCAGCATACCAAGATATTCTACCACTCCTGAAGTTAAGTTCTGTTGATTTCTGTAGGATTAATATGTTAGAAGCCTTACTATGGGTTTGTGGGTTTTTTTTTTAATGTAGTTTATTAATGAACTAACTTATTTAGAATACAGGAGTGGGCTTGAAGAGCTAAATTTAAACATTTATAATTAAGTTGGACAAAGTAAACTTCAAGTGAATGAAATATAAAGTTTATTAATATTTTATCATTATTTTGCCTTATTAAATTCATTTGACTCCTTTTCATCTTATTTTAGTAGTTCTAAGTTTCCTTTCCTCTTTACTTTATAAAGAAAAAAATAGCAGATTTTTCTATTTTTGACATTCTGTGGTATTTGAGAAAAGGGGAAGTCAAGATTTCTTTTTCGTTATTTTACCTACTTTATTTGAGGATAGCTGTAGTTTTTCCTGTTTTTTGTTTGTTTGTTTTTTTTTTTTAAATACTCGTTTACTTGTCTCGAGTTATCTGATGAGCGTCAAGAATGTCAGATGGTAAGGTGTTGAAAGACTGAGACATTATTAAGAAAGGTCCAATTTAAAGTTTCTTAGACATTAATATTAAAATTGATGTCATTGAGTTGTGGTGCTGGAGAAGAGTATTGAACATATCAAAGACTGCAAAGAGAACAAACAGGTTTATCCTGGGAAGGGTGAAACCAGACTGCTCCTTGGAGGCAAGGCTTTTGAAGCTCCATCTCACAAACTTTGGGCATGTGACCAGGAGTGACCAGTCCCAGAAGAAGGACATGATGCTTGGAAAGGTTGAGGGACAGTGCAGAAGAGGAAGAACCTGAATGCAATGGATTGACAGAGTAACTGGGTTTATGGCAGTAGGTGTGTCGCAGACAGTGAGCTAGGTTCAGGATAGGGTGGGTTCTGAGCTGTTATATATACAGTCACTATGAGTCACAGGTGACTCGATAACACATAACAATATAGAGTCAAGTTATGATCTTGTTAAGAAGACATAAAAATGGGTCAAATAAACAGTTTTCAAACATCTGAGTGACTCAGTAAATATGGAATATATCATATTCTTCTTGATTGTTAAGTGACTCTATATGGGGACAATGATAAGCTTAAAAATTTAAATTCTCTTCTCATCCACACTGCTCTTTGTGGATTTACCATCCTTTAAATTGTGGTTTGATTTGGCATTCGTGGAGATTGGTCTTTACTGCAAATATTTTCCTTATGGACTCCATTTGTTTGTTTAACCTAATTTTCTTTGAACACTTATTCCTTACCAGGCAATGTGCTAGGTTTTTTTGTCATTGTTGGTGTGATGTTTTAATAATAAGATTTGTTTCTTTAGAATAGTTTTAAGTTTAAAGGAAAAAAATGCATATCAAATGTGGAGAATTCTCATATGTAGTTTCTTCAATTACTAGCATCTTTTGTAAAGGTTGTAGATATATTAAAGGTAAGGGACCAGAATTCACACTTTATTATTAAGTGATATGCATAATTTGGGACCTGGAGTGGATCTTCATGGGCATCGAGCAAGGTAGCCCTGCCACAAGCCAAAATATATCAGAAGAAACTATGAAATTACATTAGAGCATCAGGAAGCCAAGACCAAGGAAAGAAATACCAAAGTAAAGGAGCTGAATAGAAGATTTCAAAGGACAGCTTGAGCAGAGAAAGCAGAGTATGTTAAAAAAATGTGCAAAGAGCTGGTATAAGAATAGAAAGAGAAGCACTCACTTGGAATTTATCAAGCTAAAAAAACCTAAAAAACAAATTTGACCCTTGAGTTGCAGGTACCATTGGCAAAATCTTGAATGACTCAGGAAGCATCAAAGATGCCAGAAATACACAGAATCAAACATAATTTGTTGATACTGAAATACTTCAGGAAGTATCCTAAGAACAACAATCAGTGGTCACAAATGAAGAAATTCAAGCTACATTGAAGACAGTGGCAAAAAATAAGGCCCCAGGAATAGACGGCATACTGATTGATAAGATTTGGCTAACATTTGCAATTGCACACACACTCTCCAGTTTATGCCAAGAAATTTGGTGGACAGCTCCCTGGTTGACTCACTGGAAGAGATTTTTATTTCCATCCCCAAGAAGGGTGATCCAACAGAAGGTGGGAATTACTGAACAATATGATTAATAAGACATGCAAGTAAAATATTGCTGAAGATAAAAAAAAATGGCCACAACTGTGCATTGACAGAGAACCGCCAAATGTTCAGACTGGCCTTAGAAGAGACCAGAGGTATCACTGTTGATGTCACTTGGATGCTGGCTGAGTGCAGAGAATATCAGAAGAATGTCTATGTGTGTTTTATTGTCTCTGCAAAAGCATTTGACTGTGTGGATCACATAAACTGTGGCTGGCATTGAGCGAAATGAGAATCCAGAACACTTTATTGTGCTCGTATAAAACCTTTAAATAGACCAAGAAGCTGTTGTCTGAATAGAGAAAGAAAAAAAAAACTTAATAATTTAAAATCAGGAAGGGTGTGTGTCAGGGTTATATTCTTTCTATTCTTCTGTCATCCTTATTCATTGTCCAGCTCTCAGCAGGTGATTACAAAGGCCATGGCTTGAATATGGTGTTTCTTAGTCCTCCAACTAACCTCAAGCATCCTGATGATTTGTGACACTTAATTTAAATGATAAATTCATTTATGTACTCTCACTGATAATACTAAATAATTTGCTTGTTCTCATTGCCATTAATGAAATTCTGATTAGAGAATGAGTATTTGAACTTAAGAGAATAATGATGTTTCTCAAACATACTCATTTTAGAAGGAAAAATCAATCTCTTTTAGGAGGAAACATGTTAACGGAAAAGTTGATAGTTCTGATCTACCAACACCTCTGGGATAAAAGATGAGAACGTGTGTTTCCAAAAAGACTTTAGTCTCAAATTCCCTAGGAATGTCCATTGGTATACTATAGGGTCACTATGAGTCAGAATCCATTTGATGGAAGGGTTGGTTTGGGGTTGTTTGCATTTTTTTTGTTTGTTTGTTTGTTTTAGGAAAGAAAGGGCATATATTTTTATAGTCTTAAGTATCTTCTTATTTAGCTGGAAGCTTTCAGTTATATTCAGTGTAGTTTCTTAGCATGTAACCCAATTTATCTGATAGCAGGGGTGTAGTAAAAAGAGATTCTCATGTGAGAATTCTCTGTAAATGGAAAGTAATGTTCAGAATTTCCTTAGTTCCACAAATATTAAATTTCCTGTTTGATGTAAAGATTTCATTAATTAGCTTTCGCTTGCATCCTTCTGGAAGTCTTACCAATTTACCTGTCATAGACATGCATCATTTTGGAAATACCTTAAAAGTACATAAATTTATTAGAAGTCATAATTTTTGGATCAGAATTTGTTCCAGTTACTGCCCCATTTTCTTCATTAATAAGCACATAATACAGTTTTGCCAGTTATAAAATGTTGTTAGGTGCTGTGTAGTCGAGTGTGACTCAGAGCAAGCCTGTGAACTACAGATCTGAACCCTGTCTGTGCCTTCATCATCTCTCTCATGTTAAACCCAGTGCTGTAGTCAGTGCATTGACACAATGGATTCAGAAGTCGTTTCTACAAATTTAATAATATTTTTAAAATTTGCTTTTGAATATTTTCTAGTAAAAACATTTGCATTGTTGTTGTTGTTGTTGGTTGCCTTGAGTTGAGCACAACTCATAGCAACTTTATGAACAAACAACCAAATCATCTCTCCAAGTTCCTAAAGTTTCCAGAGGCATGTGGTTTAGGAAGTGGATATTTTAGGAAACTTTTCTAGTGTCTTCCTATGTATACACAAGGCAAGAATAATTTCCAGCAAGTCTTTCATGGAGGCCTTTTGAATACTTTCCTTCTGTTTTATGTAGTTCTGTGGCTGATTGTTTGAACTAACTAAATTCACACAGCCAGCTATTAACACTACTTCCTGTGAGTGATACTGTATCTTAGAGGAGTGATAACCCACCACTGTAGACTTTTCTCTTACAGACTGTTTCATATGGGCACTGAGCTGCTAAACCGTGATGCTTTGCAAATGTAACACTTAGGAGCTCATTTGTTTTTTTATTTGTTGCAACCAGCTTCAAAGTCTGTTATGTTCAGCTGAATCTGACCTTGGACTCTATATGATAGATCCTTTGAGCACAGATCATTACTCTCATCTCTCCTCTGTGTCTTGTAAAGACTTTTATGTACTATACACTGTAAGTTTAGATGAAAGTCTTGGGAAACCTAGCTGAGCCTTATGGAACCGTAGCTTTCTCTCACTATTCAAATTCTTAACTTTTTAATTTTTGACTACTATAAAACAGCATCAGGATGGATAGTGAAGAGATTGATATTGTTCACAGCTTTAGTTTGCTTGGCTCCACAGTCAACACTCTTGGCACCAGTAGCCAGGAAATTAAAAGACATATGGCGATGGGAAAGTCTGCTATTAGGGACCTCTCCAAAGTACTGAAGAGCAGTGGTGTCTCTCTGGAGACTAAGGTGTGTCTGATACAGGCCATGGTCTTTGCCATCACTTGTTATGCATCAGAGAATTGGACAATGACTAAGGAGGATAGAAGGAGAATTGATTCATTTGAGCTGTGGTGCTGGAGAAGAATATTGAAGGTACCATGGACTGCTAGGAAAACAAACAGATTCATCCTGGAAAGAGTTAAACCAGGTGGCTCCTTGGAGGCAAGGATTCTTAGCTACGTCTAACATACTTTGGACATGTTGTAAGGAGGGACTGGTCCTTGGAGAGGGACATCATGCTTGGTAGGGTGGAGGGACAGCGCAGGAGGGGAAGGACCTCTATGAAGTGGATTGATTCAGTGACTGGGGTAATCAGGATGGGTGTGTCGGAGACAGTGTGATTGGCGCAGGACAGAGCAGAGTTTAGTGCTGTTTTATATAGGGTCGCTATGAGTCACAAGCGACTCGACAGCACACAACAACAACGACAACATAAAACCTTGGGTCATGTCATACCTCAAACTCACTCATTCAAGCTTAGATTAAATTCTCTGACTGCCATTTAATTTTTTAAGTGTCTTTGGGAAGAGTCATAGGGGGATCTTGTGGCTTTTGATTCCAGGGGTAAGTGTGTTGGGAAGTAGTGGGCAATGGGGACTACATCCAGGCATTACTGTCTTTGGTAAATGGAATGGACTTAAGGACATACAACACCATTATGATAATTTCATATCCTCCCAAAGGCAACAAACATGTGCCCCCAGCAGTTCTGTGTAAAGATGCTGTGACTTGTATTTTCGATTTTAAAATTCATGAGTATACTCTTGATTGTTCCTATTTGAACATCCTCACTGATACTTGCTTATGGGGGCGGGGGGAGAGGGCTGGGCGGGTAGAGAAGTGCAGCAATGAATGAATGAAAATCCAAATTCTCTGTAAATGTTCATTAAAATTATTAAAAAAAAAGATTGAAATGAGTGACAAAGTATAAAAACATTGAGAAACGGAAATCTGGTAAGGATACGATTTTGTTTCAATAATCATTCATTCACTTTTTCACACTGTTTTTGGTTTTTATTTTAGAAACGACATAAAGCTGATAATGCAGTAAACAAGAAACAGACACAAGGTAGGCATTTTATGTCTTATTTTGTGTGTGTGTCAAATAAACACAGTAATACGTAAAAATCTACTGAATGTAACATATTTGAGAATACTATGTACTGCTTAAGTTTTTTCTCCAGGGTAACTTCTTGCTTTTACTTGTAGCACTTGGGCTCACATTAGAGTGATATATAGTGGTGATACTTCTGAATATACTTAAGTGCCTCATAGTAGTGCTGTATCTGATACCATCCATAACATCTGCAGTCATTTTGACAGTATTAGGTACTTTAAAATGCTTGTATTGTGTTTGTGATCTGCAGAGGTTAGTCTAGAAAAGACTTATTGAGAATAATTAGATGAGTGTCACTTGGTTAAAAGACATAATGGAGACACGAGATAGACTAAGCTCTAGAAAGAGAGCCTGGCACTGTGACATAGCAATTTTGTTGGTGGTGGCATTTTGACTTGGCCACAAGTAGACCAATATCCTTACAGATTTGTTGAAAGATGCCTAGGAATATTCAAAACACATCTTACTGCTCTGTGAGTTTTACCCCATCTGGGGGTCCCTCAGGTGCCCTGATAGAGTGTAGATTGGTATTGTGTGCACACACCATTATTTGGTCATTAGAAACGGTATCCTGATCCTTAATTGCTAGTTGTTTGTTTGTTTTTAAATGGAACCCTGTGGAAATACCTTGCTTCTTTTCACTGTCTATAGTCCATTTGGATCAGACCTTGGAGAGGGACGTCATGCTTGGGAGGGTGGAGGGATAGCACAGGAGAGGAAGACCCTTGATGAGATGGATTGATTCTGTCACTGGGGTAATGAGGATAGGTGTGTCCGAGACAAATCTCAAAATGTCCAACCACTAACGAATGGATTGAGAAATTATGGTACATCTACACAATGGAATACTATGGAGCATGCAGGAGCAATAACTTTGTCACTTATTCCCTAACTTGGGCGGGACTGGAGAGCATTATGCTGAGTGAACTAACTCAGTCACATAAGGATAAATATTGTATAAGACCATTATTGTAGAATGAGTATAAGGATTCAGGTGGAGTGGGAGAGGCTGGAAGCAGAGGGATGTGGATGTACAGGGGTAAGGGGTATTAAACATTGGGTTGTACAGTTTGATGGGTGAGGGGGTAAGGGAAATGAAAAGAATTTGTTCAAATTTGAATTTTGTAAATAAACTAGTAGAAAAAAACACAAACTTTGCAAGTAAATCAGTATCAAATAAAAATTTTATTTCTTTTTAAAAAATTGGCAAGGGATAGAGCAGGGTTTAGGGCTGTTGTACATAGGATCGCTATGAGTTGCAGGTAACTTGATGGCACATAGCAACAACAACAATAATAACAACAACAGTTCATCTAGTGATTTCTGGTAAATTTTAGGACAGTATATTTATCAAAGTACCACCTAGTACATTTACAAACTATTTACTGAAATTAAACTTTTGTTATGAGCTTTCCCTCACAAAGAAGTTGGTGCATGATGGGAGATTTTCCTTGAAGAATTTAAAAATCTCTTTGTTGAAATTAAGTACATGAAAGATCTTTTGAAAAAGCAAGGTTCAAAATCCCCTACTACATCTTAGGTGGAAATGAAACCAATTTCAGAGTCTCTCTAGTTTTTTGTGGCAAATAATGATTCTTATACCAAATACCAGAAGAATTACAAAGTTTGAAAAAAGTAAGAAAAAATAACAACAAACCAAACAGTGGACAACTTGAGATAGATCATCATCTATCATGGGTAGGCTCTGGGGGAGCAGAGTGGCAGAGGGAAGATATTTTATGTGTGGCTTGGTTGGGCAGGGAAATGAGGGGTTATCATGAGTATAAGTTTAAAAAGGTGGTTTTGTAGTCCATAGTGGTGGTTTTGGGGTGATTTTTGTGGGTTTAGTTTGAATGCCAAATGAAGAGAGGAGTTTCGTACCAGAGGCACATGACTGGAAAAGTAAGATTGAGGTGAAATTTTGCCTGGTTTGAGTGCTTTACCAAGGGAATTTTGGTATTTCTTGTGTAAATTGAATAATAGCTCGTGGACTGTTTTATCTAAAAAGAGACAGGATGAATATAAAGGTTTAGAATGATGAGACACAAATGGAGATCTGTACACCAATGTTGATAGCAGCATTATGCACCATTGTGAGATCATGGAAACAGCCCAGATGTCCAACTACAACTGAATGGCTTGAGAACTTGAGATACATTCACACAATGGAATACGATAAATACTCAGGAACAATGATTTCAAAAAATACTGCATAATGGTATAGACTGGATAGCATTAAGCCAAGTGAACTAACTCAGTCTCATAAAGATAAATACTGCATAAGACAATTAGCATAAAAATATAAGAATAACTAATAGAATGTATGGGGACCACCCAAGGAGGTAAGGAGTAGAAATAGAGGGATCAGTATGGGTAGGGACAAAAGCACAGGGTTGTGCAGTTTGGTAGATGGAGGGAGAGGGTGAAGATAACGGAAAGGATCGATCCGTCAGGGACCTGAGAAGATTGGGTAATGATTGATTGTATAAAACATAATGTATAGGAATTAATGTTTTAAAAACAATATGAATGAAGGATATTGTGAAACCCACTGTATATGAACTCTGTTACTAGGTGCCTTTGAGTTGACTGTGACTCATAGTGACCCTATGAACAACCACTGGAACAATACACTGTGTCATCTTCATGCTCTTTAATATTATCAAGCACATTGTTACAGTCACTGTGGTAGATGTTTGTTTAGGATCTTTCTTTCTCTGACTCTGTTTTCCAGCATGATGTCTTTTTTCCAAGAACTGGCATCTCCGACAGCATTGTCCAAAGTATGCGAGAGGAGTGTCACCATCCTTGCTTTTAAGGAGCCCTTTGCTTAAAGTTTTCCAAGACAAACTTGCTTGTTCTTTTGGCAGCTCATGGTATATTCAGTATCCTTTACCAACACCACAGTGCAGAGGTATCAATTCTTAACTCAGTCATCCTTATTCATTTTATAACTTTCAGATGTGTGTGAAGCAATTTAAAAACACCATGGCTTGGATCAGGTGCACTTGAGTCTTTAAACTGACATTCCTACTCTTTAGCACTTTGGAGAGGTTGTTAACAGAGATTTCCCCAATGCAGCATGTCTTTTGAGTTCTTGAGACTATTACTACCACGGATGATGATTATAGATTCAAATAAAATGAAATAATTGACAACTCCAGTCTTTTCTCCATCTCTCACAGTGTTGCCTGTTGTCCAGTGGTGAGCATTTTTTCCCTTGTTGTTTTGATATAATGCATATTGAATGCGGTAGTCTTTGATACATCAAGTACTTCAAGTCCTTTTCACTCTCTGTAGGCGATGTTGTGTTATCTGTCATCTGTATAACACAGGTTGTTAGTGAGTCTTCTTTTAATCATGATGCCACATTTCTTTTCACATATACCAGCTCCTCTAATGGCTCGCTTAGCATACACTGGAGAACTAAATAAGATAGCTCTGATGATTTTCAGATGCCACACTTTGCATTCACACATGGTCCTGTTTTTCTGGGAACCAGGATAAGTGGGTGATGCAGACAGTTTATGCTTGACTGTGTGGATCATAACAAGTTGTGGCTGACATTGAGAAGAATGGGAATCCCAGAGCATTTAATCATGCTCATGTGGAACCTGCACCTTGACCAGAAGGCTGTTGTGCCAACGGAGCAGGGGAGCACTCCATGGTTTCAAATTGGGAAGAGAGTGCATCAGGGCTGCATTCTCTCTATATACATAGTCAATCTGTTTGCTGAGCAAATTATCTGAGAAGCTGAAGTGTGTCATGAGGATTGGAGGGAGATTCATCAATAAACTGCACTATGCAGATGACACAACCTTGCATGCTGCAAGTGAGGAGGACTTGAAGCACTTGTTGTAGAACATCAAGGAATGTAGGCTTTGGTATGAATTGCATCTCAATGTCAAGAAAACAAAGATTCTTACCACCAGAACAATAAACTGCATCATGATGAATTGAGAGGAGATTGAAACTCAACAGCCTCATCTTACTTGGATCTACAATTAACATCCTTGGTATGAGCAGCCAGGAAATAAGCAGACACATTGCACTGGGAAAATCTGTAGTTAGGTACCTCTCCAATTTATTGAGGAGTAATTATGGAGGAATTAAATACGAGGATTGAATATACCATGGACTGCTAAGAAAATGAACATGTTCATCCTGGAGAGGGTTAAACCAGGCTGCTCCTTGGAAGCAAGGATTCTGAAGCTTCGTCTGACATACTTTGGACATGTTGCAAAGAGGGACCAGTTCTTGGAGAAGGATGTCATGCCAGGGAGGGTGGAGGGACAGTGCAGGAGAGGAAGACCCTCTATGAGGTGGATTGATTCAGTGACTGGGGTAATCCGAGTTGGTGTGTTGGAGACAGTGAGATTGGCACAGGATAGAGCAGGATTTAGGGCTGTTGTACATAGGGTCGGTATGAGTTGCAGGCAACTTGACAACATATATCAACAGCAACAGTTATTGAGGAGTAATGAAGACAGTTTGAGGAATAAGATGCTTCTCATTACTTGCTATGCATCTGAGAGCTGGACAATGAATAAGAATGACAGAAAAATTGATGCCTTTGAACTGGTGTTGGACAAAGAACTGAACATCCCATGGATGGCCAAGAGAACAGAGAGGGTGCCACCAGAGTGTTCTTTGGAGGCTAGAATAATGTGGCTTTGCCTCATATACTTTGAGCATATTGCTAGCAGGGCTTGTTCCTTGGAGGGTTGGCAAAGGAGAGGAAAATCCTCAACCAGGTTTAGTGACACAGTGACTACTACAATGGGCTCTTGTGTGTAAAGAAGTATGAGGATGGTGCTGGATAGTACAAGATTTAGATCTTTTGTTCTTTGGGTCTCTATGAGTTGTATTGACATCAGGGCACCCAACAGCAGCAGCATCATCATCAACAACAACAACAACAACAACAACAACAACAACAACAACTAACCTGAGGTAATAGTTGAAATACTCCCAATCATGCCACTAAAGAAAGATTTGGTTATCTACTTCCTAAAGAATTAAAGCCAAGAAAACTGTCATGCACAGTTCTGTTACACTTGGGGTGAACTTGAATCAGAATTTACTAGTTTATGTAAAACTCTTTTCAGAAATAATTTATTAGAATTTAACAGCTTTAAAAATTATTTTAGGCAGCAGGTTACTAGAAAACAACTTATATCCAAGAAGATACAAATCTTATTTTAAGTTGATACTTAAAACTGTTTCTAAGAGAGATGTTATTATTGTGTGACATTGAGTCAGAACAAACTCATTGCTGACCCTCCAGCAGGTTTTCAGAGGCTATACCTCACACGGGAGGAGATTGCCATTGTTTCCTGCAGAGCCGCTGGTAGATTCAGACTGTCTTTGAGTTGACAGTACAACTGTTACCATTAGGCCACCAGAGTTCTTCTAAAAGAATAGTATCTTTCTTCCCACCCTCTACCTAGGTTGAATATGGGTTTTCTTTTTGGTTTGATAGGAGATAACAGAAATGTTGTGTAGGAGATTGTTTGCTGTCAGATAATTCAGATTGCTTAATATAAAAAGTCATCTGTTGTCACTAGACCAGAATGAAATGAAATTTCTTTTTTTGAATTCAGAGGCAGGATAAAATGTGTAGGAGTAGAAAAGGGGTATTTTTGACAGATAATTACTTTTTGATAGACAATTGAGTATTCACCTTAAATTTTTCATTTTCCAAATATTACCAAGACCACATAATATATTAGGGGGTACCTTTCTCTCAGACTTAAATATTATCTCTTGGGTTGTCTTAGAGAGAGTTTTTTCCTCTCCTATTTTGAATTAGAAACTTAAATTTGTAATTGAATTTCTAATGTTGTTGTTAAGTGTAGTCATCTGTGACTCTTAGCAACCCCGTGCTCAATAGCTGTGAAGCCTGACTTGTCCTGAGCCAATCTCAGTGTCTCTAACACACCTACCCTTATTTCCCCAGTTACTGTGTCAATCCATCTCATTCAGGGTCTTCCTTTCCTATGCTGTCCCTCCACCCTTCCAAGCATAGTATCTCTTTCCAAGGAATGTCCGACTGAGCTTCAAAATTTTTTTTTCCAATACTACATGGTTTTAAATAAGGAAAAAAATACACATTAGTACTCATCTTTTCTCCATGTTGTTGTTGTTATGTGCCATCGAGTCATTTGCGACTCATAGCGACCCTAAGTAGAAGAGTCCTAAAGGCCGTTCTATCCTGTGCCAACCTCGCCGTCTCAGACACACTCATTCCCACCACTCGACTCACAGAATCGATCCATCTCATCGACGGTCTTCCTCTCCTGTGCCTTCCCTCCACTCTCCCAGACATGATGTCCCTCCCAAAGTGTGTCAGACGAAGCTTCAGAATCCTTGACTCCAAGGAGCATTCTGGCTTCACCCTCTCCAGGACAAACCTGTTTGTTCTCCTAGCAGTCCATGTTAGATTCAACACTCTTCTCCAGCACCACAGCTCAAAGGCATCAATTCTCTTTCTGTCATCCCTATTCACTGTCCAACTCTCTGATGCATAGCACGTAATTGCTGGATCAGGAACACCTTAGTCTCCAGCCTGACGTCGCTGCTCTTCAGTACTCTTGAGAGGTCCCTCACAGCTGACTTTCCCAATGCAGTTCGTCTCCTGATTTCCTGGCTGCTGTTACCAAGGGTGTTGACTGTGGAACCAAGTAAACTAAAACTATTAGCTATCTCAATCTCTTCACCATCCATAATGATGCTGCCAATTGGCCCAGTGGTGAGAATCTTTGTCTTCTTGACATTGAGCTTCAATCCATATAGAAGACAGCAGTCCTTGACCTTCTGCAACAAGCGCTTCAGGTCCTCTTCAGTTTCAGCAAGTAGGGTTGTATAATCCACATAACTCAGGTTGTTGATGATTCTTCCACCAGTTGTGATGCCACATTCTTCCTTGTACATCCCAGTGTCTTGGATGATCTGTTCTACATACAGATTGAAAAGGTATGGAGACAAAATAACATCCCTGACGGACCCCTTTCTTGATTTTGAACCATGTAGTGTCTCCTCGCCCTGTCCTGATGACTGCCTCTTGGTCCAAGTATAGGTTTCGCATAAGCACAATCAAATGTTCTGGGATTCCCATTCTTCTCAGAGTCAGCCATAGCTTGTTGTGGTCCACACAGTCAAAAGATTTTGCATAGTCAATGAAGCACAGGTAGATATTCTTATGGTATTCTCTGCTTTCTACCAAGATCCGTATAACATTAGCTATAATATCCCTAGTACCATGACCTCTTCTATATCCAGCCTGCACATCTGGCAGTTCTCTGTTGACATATTTTCCAAACATTTTTGGATCATTTTCAGCAGAATCTTGCTTGCATGTGATAGCGATGACATTGTTCGATAATTTCCACACTTTGTTTGGGTCACCTTTCTTTGGAATGGGAACAAATACCGGTCTTTTCCAGTTAGTTGGCCAGCTGGCTGTCCACCAGATTTCCTGACAAACTTAGTTAGCACATCCAGGGCAGTGTCTGTTCGTTCAAATAAATCAATTGGTATGCTGTAAACTCCTGGAGCCTTGTTTTTTGCCAGTTCCTTCAGAGCTACTTGAACTTCCTCCTTCATCAGCATAGGCTCTTGCTCATAATGTTATTTCATGAAATTCCTCTGTGTCGGCCAGTTCCTTCTGATACAGTGACTCTGTGTACTCCTTCCATCTTCTTTTGATACTTCCTGGATCATTAATATTCTACCCAAAGAATCCTTAAGTATTGCCACCCGTGGCTTGAATTTGGTTTTCAACTCCTTCAGCTTGAGAAACACTGTGCGAGTCCAGCCCTTTTGATTTTCTGACTCCAGCTCTCTGAACATTTCATTATAGTATCTTGCTTTGTTGTCCAGAGCTGCCTTTTGATATTTTCTGTTCAATTCTTTTATTTCTTGATTTCTTCTTTAGCTTTGGCTTCTCGGAGCTCTAATGCAATACTTGGAGTCTCATCTGACATCCATCTTGGTCTTTTCTTCTTCTTCAGCCTTTGTAGTGATCTTTTGCATTCTTCATGGACAATTTTCTTGATATCCTCCCAGAGCTCATTTGGTCTACGCTCATTGGTGCTCAAGGCCTTAAAGCTGTTCCTGAGATGGTTTTGAAATTCGAGTGGGACAGACTTAAGGTCAAATCTTGGTTCCTGTGGACTTGATTTAACTTTCCTGAACTTCAGCTTGAACTTGCATATGAGTAGTTAGTGGTCTGTCCCACAATCAACACCTGGCCTGGTTTTCAATGCTGATATTGAGCTTCTCCAGCGAGTCTTTCCACAAATGTAAAAGATTTGATTCCTGTGCGTATCATCAGGTGAGATCCATGTGTATAGCCTGCGTTTATGTTTCATATAAAAGGTATTTGCAGTGAATGTGCAGAACTCTATCATTCTATCTCTAGCATAATTTCTCTCACTGAGCCCTTGTTTTCCAGCTACTGAGCCTTCTTCCCTATTCCCAACTTTTGTGGTCCAGTTGCCCATTATTATTAATGCATCTTGATTGCAAGTGTGATCAATTTCTGACTGCAAAAGTTGATAGAAATCTTCTATTTCCTCCTCTTTGGCTCTAGTTGTTGGTGAATGTATTTGAATGATAGTAGTATTCACTGGATTTCCTTATATGCATATGGATATTATCCTGTCGCTCACCACATTGCATTTCAGAATTGATCTAGAAATGACTTTTTAAATTATGAAACCAACCCCATTTTTTCCTCACCTTTTCATCCCCGGCATAGTAAATCATATATTTCATAATTCTTTTCTCCATACCTGTTCAATTATTTTCTGAGCAAACAAATTGAGGAACTTGACTATATGAAGAATGTACCATCAGGGTTGGAGGAAGCGAAGTAGACATGAAACACTTACTGCAAAAGATCAAAGATTATAGCCTTATAATATGGATTATATCTTATCATCAAGAAAGCAGATAAATTATGTTTACTGCATTGAAGCTGATGAGGGAGAGAATAGTTTAAAAGTAATATATTTTAGGGCCTTATTATTATCATCATAAGAGTCTGGAATGAAGGTTGCAGAGTCGAGTATACTTGGGGTGAGTGTGGGGGTGGGAGTGTGCGGGGGGGGGTATTGTATACCAATGAAGGAATTTTTCTTTTGCTTTTCAAGGAGAAGAGCAAATTGGGGGTGGGGGTGGAGTGAGCGGGGAGAAAAGTGCAACAATGAATGAATGGAATTCCAAAATCTCTGTAGATGTTCATTGAAATTAATTAAAAAAAATAAAAAGAAAGCAGAAATCCTCACCGCTAGACCAATAGGCAGTATCATGATAGATGGAGAAAAGCTTGAAGTTGGCAGTGATACCATTTTATGTAAATTCAGTCAGCAGCCATCGTAAGAATAGTCAAGGAATCCAAAAAAAGTGTTCCTTCAGGAAACACTTCCAAGTACTTTTAAAAATGGCAAAAGGTGAAGGATATCTCTTTAAAGACTAAGGTGTGTCTGACCCAAGGCATAGAATTTTCTGTTGCTTCTGAAAGATAGATAATGAAAAAGGAGAAAAAAGAATCGATGCCTTTGAATTGTGGTAATTTCTGACACTACGTGGACTGGCAAAAGCACAAACAGATCTGCTTTGGAGGAAGTTCAGCCAGTGTTCTCCTTAGAGGTGGGAGTGATAAAACTTCCTCTCATATATTTTGGGCTTGTTGTGAGGAGGGGGCCAGTCTTTGGAAAAAGACATTGTGCTGGAAATGGCAGAGGATCAGTGAAAGAGAGAAAGACCCTCAACAAGATGGGTTGATGCAGTGATTCTGACACAGAAATGAGCACGGTGGAGAACATGAAGATTACGTAGCATAGGGCAAGGCTCAGGTCTGATCTTTATAAGGTTACTGTGAGTCATAGTCGACCAGAAGGCACCTAGTAAAAAAATCCCTGCAGACTGATAGCTTCATGTCATCAATCAGTGAAATCCACATTGTGACACAGAGGCACACTTTACATTGTGACCTGATTGTCAGCATAACTTTTGGAAGCTTGACTTTTTTTTCTCTTAGAAATGTTTAAGTTGGGTAGGGTCAGACCTGATAAATATGAAATTACATATTGCTGTCCGAGGACTTAGTTGATAAAGCAGGATCTAGTCACTTGGTACTCAGCATTCCAAGTATTGTCAATCTTTATTTTTTTTTTTCAGTTTTGTGATGTGCTCCCCAAGGACCGTGCCCATTTCTGTTGACTGCTTGCATTCTGTATGTGTGATGAATTGAATGTACCATTTTGTAACACTACAGGTACGACCTCTTTAAATGGCTTGTTCTACCTGAAACTTTCAACCCAGGACCTGGCTGTACATGGCAAATGAAAGGGTGATGCTTGCGTTACAAATAAAGAAGGCTTATGAAAGGAAAGAAACCTTGAAATTCATCATCTGGATTATGAGCTAGACAGTAATCATTATTTCATTGTGTTGTGTTGTGTTTGTTTTTGCTTTTGTTATGGGGTTGGTGTTTTTTTTTTGTTTTTTTAAGGCACTGACAAAATTTTTACTTGGTCCTTGAAATTGTTGGCTTGGTCAGTCGTTATCTAATTATTTACCTGTGCTTTGGACACAATTCTGTGTCCATTTGTCAGAGTCATTGCTCAAAGTCTGCTTTTCTGAATGCTCTGGTTTTTATTATTAACTTTAAACTGAACTCGAAGTTTTCTTATTTTTTCTCTTACTATTTTGCCCAAGTATCTGACATACCCCTTCCGTGTTATTACTGCACACACTCAGGAAGCAGTATCCTTTTACCCCTGAACTGAGAGATTTTGTCCGACTTCTCTGCAGGAATTTTAAACAATTTCAGTTGTCATTGTGATAAGTGACAATTGAATATAAATTGAAGCTGATCCCTAGCTGAATTTATTGTGAAGATTGAACTGGATATCCTTTTCTGCATGGCAAAATATGTTATTTTTACAATGTTAAAGAAACAAATCAAACCTACTGTTGTTGAACTATTTCCACCTTGCAGCAAGCAATCTGATGAGACAAGCAGAACTTCCCAAAGCTGTAAATCTCTGCAGAAGCAATGTCTCCTTTCTTGCTGCTTGAGAGTCCTAAATGATGACCCTTTAGCTAGCAACTGAGTGCTTTGTCCACTGCACCACATATGCCATTGCTTTCAAATGGAATGACACCACAGTTACTTCTAAAACCACAGTGTAGGGCCCTGAAAAGAAACATGTTTCAGGTGTAAACCAAGATAAATATTTTGTGAGACCAAAAATAGCTCCTAATAAATTACACTTGGCTTTTGAAAACCCTCACTTGGAATATATTCTCTGAAGAATTTGTGTGCCTTCTTCAGGTAAGAATGTAGACTATAACTATGACGTTTGCCACATGGCTTGCTACTGTAATTGAATATATGTTGCCCTGCCAATCCAAAAGCACCATATCCACCAGAGCTGTTCTAAGGGAGGAAGTTGGACAGTCTCCTCCCAGTAGATTTACAGCTTCTGAAAACTTGGTGGATGGTCAGCTCTGAGCCATGGCTTTGGCTCAGTGGCACACAGCCGCAACAGCTACAGTGGTGTATTTATTTATTTTGTGGCTGAGTACAGTGTACTTTATTCATGGTTCATGGCAAGATGGGCCCTCTAAGCCCCTCCCCTTTCTCAGGAAACTGTATGGAAACTTTATCAAGGATGTGAGATTCTTCGTGTGTGTGGGGATGGAGTTTTGACAAGGACTCCTCAGCAGCTGAGGGTGTTTCTCTCATTTAGTGCCATTACTGGGGCTGGTGGTCTATGGGGCATTTATCTTTTGGAGGCCATGTGAACCATCAGGTTGACCACTTGATGGCTGAAGCCAAATTAATTGTCATATCAGGAAATTAATTTGACAAAGTGGTTAGTCAGGGCAATGCCAACCCCAGCATCAAAGGTGGCAGACTGTCACTGTTACAGTCACAGGAGACAACCTGGTCTTCAGTGTATCCCAGGATGCCCTTGAGGGACTCTTCTGATGCCTGCTTTACTGCTTTCCTGATGTCATCATATTTGGCAGCTTTCTCCAGATCCATAACTGACACATTGAAGGTGGAGACATGGAAATCCATGCCAGTAAGCTGCTCATTCAGCTTAGGGATGACCTTGCCAGTGGCCTTGGCAGTGCCAGTATATTCAAGGATGATGTTCTGCGGCAGATCAATGACCATCATGCCACAATTTTTTAGAAGTGCCATCCACAGTCTTCTGTGTGGCAGTGATGGCATGGACTGTGGTCACAAAAGTTTCTCTACAATGCCAGAGTTGTCATGGATGACCTTGGCTGGGGAGCCAAGCAGTTGGTGGTATAAGAGGCATTGCTGACAATCTTGAGAGAGTTGACATACTTCTCATGGTTCACGCCCATCATAAACATAGGGGCATCTGCAGAAGGAGCAGAGACGATGACCCGTTTAGCACCACTGTTTTAAGTGTGCCTCAACCTTCTCCAAGGTTGTGAAGACACCAGTGAACTCCACAGCAATCTGCATACCACCTCACTCGATGTTGACGAGATTCTCACACCTGGAAGATGGTAATGGCTTTCCCATTGATGCACAACTTCTTATTTTCAGCCTTGATATTGCCATTGAACTTGCCATGGGTGGAATCATCCTGAAACATATAGACCTTGTCACTGAGGTCAGTGAAGGGGTCACTGATGACAATAACATCCATTTTGCCAGAGTTAAAAGCAGTTCTGGTGAACAGGCATGTAATGTGTCCAAATCTGTTTATTCTGACCTTCACCTTTGTGTCTCAGGGATACAGCTGATACTGCACGAGAGAGAGGTCAAGCTATTCATCAACGAGGAACAGAGAGCCTACAGTGCCATATTTTAAATAGCTGTTTTATTAACTTAGTAACTGATTAGAGTTATGCCTTCCTCTGTTTTAATTTAGAAAAAGACAACGTGAAAATATTTTTAAAACAGAACATTGGTAAAAATAGCCAACTCACTCATCCCCTACTTCTTGCTTCTCTGAGCTACACTGGGCTTTTCTGAGACAGAATAGAGTTGGCAGTGGCTGCTAGTCACTAACAAGGCCACTTCCCTGCGTAGCACTTAATTGCTTATTTCTAATTGGAATCTACTTCATCTTTAATGTCCACTGTAAAAAATTGTTGAGTAGCTGTGAGTGAATGTATTATGCTTTTTTAAAACTTTAAATGATCTGTTAGAAGGATTGAGACCATTCAGTCTAATTAATTCTGTGTTGTTCAAAAGATTCTCAATATTATGCTAATGGGTTTAAAATAGCACCACTGTTAGGATTATATTGAATAAGAATCTGCTGCTTATTGTGTCTCAAAAGTCATCACTGTATCTGATACATCTATTTTGCTAGACCTCTATGGACAGAGCAGAGTATTATCATGAAAGGTGCAAAGAGCTGAAGTCAGAAAATCAAAAAGGATGAACTTGGCTCAGCATTTCTTCAGTGGAGGGAAATAAAGAACAAATTCAGGCCTCGAGCTGGCAATATTTAAGGATGCTATGGGCAGAATAGTGAATGATCAGAAAACATCGAAGGAAGATGCAGGGAGTACAGAGAAGCACTGTACAGAAAAAGAACTGGCTAACACAGAAATTTCATGAAACACCATATGATCAGGAGGCTATGGTAATAAAGGAGGAAGTTCAAGCTGCTCTGAAGGAAGTGGCAAAAACAGAGCCCAGTAATTTATGGAATGCCCAGTAATTTATGGAATACCCAGCAATTTGTAGAATACCCATTGACGTATTTCAGCAAACAGAAGCTGTCCTGAACGTGCTCACCCAGCAGTGCCAGGCAGTCTGGAGGATAGCTACCTTGCCAACAGACTGGAAGAGATTAATATTTATTCCCATTCAAAAGAATTTTTTTAAAAAAAGGATCTAACAGAGTGCAGAAATTATTAAAATTATTTAACGGTATAACTGATATCAGATTCAAGCAAAATCTTCCTGCTGAAGATATACAAAAACAGCTGGAACAGAACATTGACAGCTACCAGAAATAAAATCTGGATTTAGAAGAGGTCGTGACACTGGGGACATCATAGCTAATATCAGATGAATCTTGTCTGCAAGCAGAGAATACCAGAAGGATGTCTATCTCTCTAAAGGCATATAACTGTGTGGATGTCAACAAATTATGTCTAACAAATAAATAATAAGAATGGAAATTCCAGAACACCTGATTGTGCTCATGTGAAACCTGTATCTGGACCAGAGAGTAGTCATCAGAAAAGAGCATGGAAACTCTTCATGATTCAAAATTGGGAGTGTGTCAGGAAGGTCTTATCTCCATACTTCTTCAGTCTATAGCAGATCATTTGAGAGGCTGGGCTTTATAAGGAAAAATGTGGCATCAGAATTGGAAGAAGACTCAGCAACAACCTGTATTATGCAGATGATACAACTCTGCTTGCTGAAACTGAGGAGGACCTGAAGCATTTACTGCAGAAGGGTGAGGACTGCAGTCTTCAATATAGATCAAGAAAACAAAGATTCTCATCACTGGAACAACTGGCAGCACCATGATAGGTGGAGAGGAGGTTGGTATTGTTAACAATTTCAGCTTGTTTGGCTCTACAATCAGCCCTTTTAGCACCAGCAGTCAGGAAATCAAAAGGTGAATTCCATTGGGAAAAACTGTTTTCAGTGACCCCTGCAGATTGCTAAAGGGCACCCATGTCAATCTGGAGACTTAAGGTGTGCCTGATCCAGACTATGGTCTTTGCAGTTACTTGCTATGCATCAGAGAGCTGGGCAATGACTAAGGATGAAAGAAGAAGGATCGATGCCTTTGAGTTGTAGTGCTGGAGAAGATTGTTGAACATTATATGGATGGCCAAGAGAACAAATAGGTTTGATCTGGAGAGGGTGAAAACAAGTTGATCCTTTGAGGCAAAGATTTTAAGCTTCATACTCATACTTTGACCACATTGCCAGGAGGGATAAGTCCTTGTAGAAAGCCATCGTGCTTGGAAGGGTGGAGGGTCAGTGCAGGAGAGGAAGACCCTGGATGACATGGACTGACACAGTTACTGGGGTAGTAGTGATAGGTGTGTTGGAGACAGACTAGCTCAGGCTAGGACATGATTCAGAGCTATTGTGCATAGGCTTGCTATATGAATCACAGGCAACTTGACGGCACATAATAACAACATATGGACTTAATTCCAAATAGTGCTTAGAAAGTATGGTATTCATGATCTGAGGGCTGAAAAATTAAGCATAGATAGATGGAAAGAATACACACTTTAGTTTCAAAAAATGATAATATTTTTAAAAAATTAATTTTAATGAAAGTTTACAGAGACTTTGGGTTTCCATTCATTCACTGTTTCACTTTTCTACCTGACCATCCCTCCCCCCAATCTGCTCTTCTTTTTGAAAAGTAAAAGAAAATTCTTTCAATGTTATATATCCCTCCCACCAAGTCCACTCTACTATGCTGCCTTCATTCTGGACTACTGTCTGACAGTAATACCTAATACTTTTAAAGTTTGTCAGAGATTTTAGGATTATATCAATTTAACTAGTTAGGGATCTTAGAAATATCACCAATGATTAGGTTTAACAAAGAAACACTTGGTTTTGCACAATGTTGTTGTTAAGTGCTGTCGAGTCATAGGCGACTCATTG